>NC_141876.1:304445080-304596080 GCF_056163025.1 Triticum urartu
GAAGCATGACAACGAAAACAACACACGGAGACAAAAAAACCCAAACCCAAGAAAAATAAGATAACTTAAGGCCGGAAACGGCAAGAGTTGGAGTACATATTGGGAAAGTCATATCCGGGGTGTTACAACACTCCACCACTACGAAAGGATCTCGTCCCGAGATCTAGTACTGAAAGAACGCCGGGTACTCAGAACGGAGGTGATCCTCGCGTTCCCAGGTAGCTTCACGGTCGGAATGGTGTGACCACTTGACTTTGAGGAATTTGATTGACTTGTTGCGAGTCTTGCTATCAGTCTCTTCAAGAATAGCAACTGGGTGCTCACGATAGGAGAGATCTTCTTGGAGCTCAATATCCTCAAAGTTGACAGTGCGGTCAGGAGTCTTGAAGCACTTTCGAAGATGAGAGACATGGAACACGTCATGAACATTTGCAAAGTTTGAGGGAAGCTCGAGTTGATAGGCGAGATCGCCTCTCTTGCTGACAATCTTGAAAGGTCTCACGTATCTGGGGGCAAGCTTCCCTTTGATACCGAAGCAACGAGTACCTTTCATACGAGAGACGCGAAGGTAAAAACGATCTCCGATCTCGAAAGCCAAATCACGGTGCTTACTGTCATAGTATCTCTTCTGACGGGATTGGGCTACTTTGAGGTTATCTCGAATGACTTTGCACATTTCCTCTGCCTCTGTGATTAAGTCATTTCACAAAAGCTGACGTTCACCGGTTTCGGACCAGTTGAGAGGGGTACGACACTTCCTGCCATACAGAACTTGAAATGGGGCCTTGCCCGAACTTGCTTGATAACTGTTGTTGTAGGAGAATTCAGCATATGGAAGACAATCCTCCCACTTCATGCCGAAGGAGATCACACAAGCCCTGAGCATATCTTCAAGAATCTGGTTGACACGCTCGACTTGACCACTAGTTTGAGGATGGAAAGCTATGCTGAAGCGGATGTTGGTGCCCATGGCCTTCTGAAAAGAATCCCAAAACTTGGAGGTAAAGATGCTGCCACGGTCTGAAGGGATCACTTGTGGGATACCGTGCAGAGAGACAATCTGAGAGGTATATAGTTCTGCCAATTGAGATGCAGTGATAGACTCCTTGATAGGCAGAAAATGAGCCACTTTAGTGAGTTTGTCGATGACAACAAATATAGCATCATTGCCACGCTTGGACTTGGAAACCCAGTCACGAAGTCCATTTCAATGTGGTCAAACTTCCATTCTGGAATGGCAAGAGGTTGGAGGAGACTAGCTGGCCTTTGATGTTCTGCCTTCACTCTTCTGCAGACATCACACTCATTCACGAATTGAGCAATCTCGCGCTTCATTCGAGTCCACCAATAAGCCTGCTTGAGGTCCTAATACATCTTCGTGCTCCCAGGGTGGATGGAGAGGAGAGAATTGTGAGCCTCGTTCATGATCACTTTACGAAGTTCACCTTTGGGCACAACAATACGATCCTCGAAGAAGAGAGTATCCTTGTCATCAAGGCGGTAGCACTTGTACTTGGGTTGGCTCTTGGCAATCCCAATCTTCACCTTTTTCACCATAGCATCAAGAAGCTGGGCTTGGCGAATCTGGTCTTCCAAGGTAGGAGAGACTTGAAGGTTGGCGAGGAAACCTTGAGGAAGAACATGCAGATTAAGATTGCGGAAAGCTTCAAAAAGCTCGGGTTGATAAGGCTTGAGAATTCAGACTGTTGCAATAAGCCTTCCCGCTCAATGCGTCAGCAATCACAATGGCCTTGCCTGGAGTATACTCGATACTCGGATTATACTCTTGAATCATTCCGACCCATCGAGTTTGCCTGAGGTTGAGATTAGGCTGAGTGAAGATGTACTTGAGACTCTTGTGGTCAGTGAAGATGTCCACTTTTCTTCCCAATAAGAGATGTCTCCAAGTCAAAAGAGCATGCACAACAGCCGCCAACTCGAGATCATGAGTGGGGTAGTTCTTCTCATTAGGCTTCAACTGGCGAGAGGTATAAGCAACAACTTTCTTCTCTTGCATCAACACTACGCCAAGACCTGGGAGAGAGGCATCACAAAAGACCTCGTACGGCTTGGATTCATCAGGCGGAGTTAGAACTGGAGCAGTGATCAATTTCTCTTTCAAAGTGTTGAAAGCAATGTCACACTCCGGAGACCAAACGTACTTGACGTGCTTCTGGAGAAGATTTGAGAGAGGCTTCGCGATCTTAGAAAAGTTTTCAACGAATCTTCGACAATAACTTGCGAGACCGAGGAAGCTACGGAGTTGCTTCACGTTCTGAGGAGGTTCCCAATTCACAATTGCAGACACCTTCTCAGGATTCACCGCAATGCCCTTGGCAGAGATGATATGACCAAGATAAAGAACCTCATCGAGCCAAAATTCGCACTTGGAGAACTTGGTGTAGAACTGGTGTTCCCTCAACTTATCGAGTACCAAACGCAAGTGCTTGGCATGATCTTCCTTGTTCTTCGAGAAAACCAGAATGTCGTCGAGATAGACCAAAACGAAGTCATTGGTGTAGGCATTGAAGATGAAGTTCATCATGCAAGAGAAAGTCGGAGGAGCGTTGACGAGGCCAAAAGACATGACAGTGTATTCATATGACCCATAGCTTGTCCTGAAAGCCGTCTTGGGAATATCTTGCTCACGGATTCGAATCTGATGATAACCCATACGGAGATCAAGCTTGGAGAATACTTGGGCACCTTTGAGTTGTTCGAACAGCTCGTTGATGTTGGGAAGTGGGTATTTGTTCTTGATAGTCTTCTTGTTCAATGGATGGTAATCAACACAAAGTCGGTCCATTCCATCCTTATTCTTCACAAAAAGAACACCACAACCCCACGGAGAAGAACTAGGCCGGATGAGACCCATTCTCTCTTGAATATCGAGTTGCTTCTTCAGCTCCTTCAACTCTTCAGGTCCGAGCTTGTAAGGACGCTTGCACACTGGTTCCGTGCCAGGCTCAAGATCAATGACGAATTCAACTGGCCGGTGCGGAGGTATTCCTGGAAGCTCTTCTAGAAAGACGTCTTGATATTCGCAAACGACTGGAATTTGCAAGATAGCATCCAGTTCACCCTTCTCATTGAGAGAAAACAGACGGATGGTATCATCACGAGTGGCAAAGACAATTACATCCTCAGACGAATGAGTCAATTGAATCTGCCTAGCAGCACAATCAAGATGCGCCTTGTGCTTAGAAAGCCAATCCATTCCGAGAATAAGATCAATATCCGAGTCACCCAGAACAATAGGAGAAGCTAGAAATTTGTAGTCGCCCAACGTGATAGTAATATCCGGGACGCAGAAATTAGCTATCATTTGCTTGCCCAGTGACACGATTTGCAAGGAATTTTGCAGATACTGATAATCGCACTCATACTTCGATGCAAAAGGTTTGGAAATGAAACAATGCGATGCACCGGTGTCAAAAAGAACTTTTGCAGGGATATCGTTAACAGGAAGGTTACCCATGATGACATCTCATGAGTCCTCTGCCTGGGCTGCATTCACCATATTGACCTTGGCGTACTTGAGGTTATGCTTGACCACAGCTGTACTTGCCGATCTCACAGGAGGAGGAGGAGGAGGAAGATGCCTCTGGTTAAGACACTTGTTGGCATAGTGACCCTTCTGTTGGCACTTGTTGCACGTGACCTCTGAAAGCGGACGGTGATACGGAGCACTCGATCTTCGAGGTTGAGACGAAGTCTTGCTCTGAAAGCCAGGGTTGGGTGGGTGGGAAGATCCACTGCCACCTTTGCTCTTCTGCTGATACGGCTGACGAAACGGAGGAGGAGGAAGCCAATACTTCTGCTGCTTGGCCACTTGAGTAGAGGAAGAAGGAGTAGCATCTTTGAATCACTTCTTGGAAGCATCACACCTCAGTTGAGCGGCCTCTTGCTTCAATGTCATGTTGTAGAACTCATGTACCTCAAGGGCTCAAAGAGAACAAGAGCTAGCTGAATTTCTTCCCTGAGGCCACCCCTGAATTGGTATATCATGCTCTTCTCATCAGGTACGTCCTTCTTGGCAAAGCGGGGGAGCTTCTGAAACAACTTGTTGTAGTCATAGACAGACAAAGAGCCATGCTTCAGGTTGCGGAATTCCTCACGCTTGCTTTCAACCACGCTCTGAGGGATATGATGAGCTCTGAAATCTTGACGGAATTCATCCCAAGTGATCACACGTCCTCCTCTGGAATCCTTGTACTGCTGGAACCATTCTGCAGCTTCATCTTTGAGTTGGAAGGAAGCAAACTTGACGAAGTCCTCAGGCCTGACATTACTGCACTCGAAATGCTTGCACAGATCCTCGAGCCAATCATCAGCATCGGTTGCCTCAACACAATTGCTGAAAGTCTTTGGCCCGTTAGCAAGGAACTGGTTGAGTGTAGCAAAGTGACTCTGATTGTTGCCTTGGTTCCCTTGATTGCCTTGATTGCACTCTTGAAGAATTTGCATGATCAACTGTGTGTTTGCATTGGTTGCGGCCATCACAGCTTCCATGCCTCCGGAGGAGGTGGAGGTGGTGGCGGATCTTGATTCTGATTCTGATTGGTGCTCTTAGCAGGAGCCATCCTGAAGAGGTTGACCACCATTAGCACATAGATAGATTAAATGAAGCTGAATCCAACGGAATGAAAATTGCAACATATAGTCTTCACATTCGAACAAAATGAACGAATGCATTCCTCTTGAAATGGTCACATATCCATAAATTGAGAAGCCACTTAGAATTTAGGTAGAGAAATAAATCAACAAGGTACGGATCAAGAACGAATACTCGGTAAGAAATCCCAATCTCAAACCAAATATCCATGGAAGAAGAAACTAGAGCTACAAGAATTCTCACCTATGAAACTCCCGAACCTTTCCGGTTATGCAATCAGGTGTTGGGGATACAGGGGAAGCATAATATCTCACCCAAATCTAGCAAATCCTACATCCAGCTGTATCCATCCTTCAACACATAACCGAGAAAAACTTTGGAAACCATCTACCTCAACCTTCGAGAAGCATCCGTTATACAAGTTATGGCGATACTCCCGAACTCCCGCCCCAGTACTAGGTGGCGTCGAGGTTATCTCACCAATGAACTGCATAAAAGAGAATTTCGATGTCGGTGTACTAAACTCAGGTATTCCAGAATTGCAACGATAAAATTATGATGACAACACCTCAGAGCTCAACTCCCCAGGACACTTCCACAAAACCCCCGACAGGAGGCACCAAGACAATGTTCTCGTCATAAAACCATCGGAACGATTCCAAGATACCCGCGTGATCCTAATTTTTTTAGTGAAATTTGAGAAGAGAAGAGCCAAAATTCTACGTCAGGATGCCTTACCAGAGCGATGAGGAGACTGGGAAGTAAAAAGAATTCCTAAACTCTCTGATATATAATTCCTAAATGACTCAAAACATTTTTCTAGACACAACTCGGCCGCTAATAACGATCAAGCAATGGGGCTCCTAAGGTCGGGGAAGGCTCTGATACCAACTTGTAACACCCTCGATGCGACTATGGCTCCCACGTGTCGAAGCACGACTTAGAGACATAATCGCATTGAAGGCATATGTCGCAAGTTAGGCAATCTTCACAACATCCCATGTATTATATAGATAATAAAAGGGGAGATAACATAGTTGGCTTACACTCGCCATGTCAATAAAGGTACATAAATAACATTACATCATCCAAACACTCATGGCCCGACTACGACGCCAAAATAAAAGATAACCCAACATGCGACACGGTCCCGATCACCCCCAACTGGGCACCACTACTGATCGTCAAGAAAGGAAACATAGTATCATTGAGAGTCCTCGTCGAACTCCCACTAGAGCTCAAGCGCGTCACCTGGAGCGGAATCATCAGGCCTTGCATCTGGTGTAATAGTAATCTGTGAGCCACAGCGACTCAGCAATCTCGCACCCTCGCGATCAAGACTATTTAAGCTTAATAGGTATGGCAAGGTAAATATATGTGGAGCTGCAGCAAGCTACTAGCATATATGGTGGCTATCCTGTTCGCAAAAGAGAGCGAGAAGAGGAGGCAAAGAGCGAACGAATAACTAGAGAGCAACCTGCGCAAACAGTACTCCAACACCGTGTCCACTTCCCGGACTCCGCCGAGAAGAGGCCATCACGGTAACTCACACTGTTGATTCATTTTAATTAAGTTAAGGTTCAAGTTATCTACAACCGGACATTAACAAATTCCCATCTTCCCATAACCGCGGGCACGGCTTTCGAAAGTTCAAATCCCTGCAGGGGAGTCCCAACTTAGCCCATGACAAGCTCTCACGGTCAACGAAGGAATAGACCTCCTCCCGAGACGTTCCGATCAGACTCGGTATCTCGGTTCTTCAAGACACTTCGACAGGTTAAAACAAGACCAGCAACACCGCCCGAATGTGCCGACAAATCCCGATAGGAGCTGCACATATCTCGTTCTCAGGGCACACTCAGATGAGCTCTCCACACAACTAAAACCAAACCTCGAGTTTCCCCGAGGGGGCGCTGCACAGGACTCTAGTTTGGACCAACACTCAGAGGAGCAGTGGCCCAGGGGGGGCTAAAATAAGATGACCCTCGGGCTCCAGATGTTGGAAATATGCCCTAGAGGCAATAATAAAAGCATTACTTTTATATTTCCTTATTCATGATAATTGTCTTTATTCATGCTATAATTGTGTTATCCGAAAATCGTAATACATGTGTGAATAACAGACACCAACATGTTCCTAGTGAGCCTCTAGTTGACTAGCTCGTTGATCAACAGATAGTCATGGTTTCCTAACTATGGACATTGGATGTCATTGATAACGAGATCACATCATTAGGAGAATGATGTGATGGACAAGACCCAAACCTAAACATAGCACAAGATCATATAGTTCGTTTGCTAGAGTTTTCCAATGTCAAAGTATCTTTTCCTTAGACCATGAGATCGTGTAACTCCCGGATACCGTAGGAGTGCTTTGGGTATACCAAACGTCACAACGTAACTGGGTGACTATAAAGGTAGACTACGGGTATCTCCGAAAGTGTCTGTTGGGTTGACATGGATCGAGACTGGGATTTGTCACTCCGTATGACGGAGAGGTATCGCTGGGCCCACCAGGTAATGCATCATCATAATGAGCTCAGAGTGACCAAGTGTCTGGTCACGGGATCATGCATTACGGTACGAGTAAAGTGACTTGTCAGTAACGAGATTGAACGAGGTATTGGGATACCGACGATCGAATCTCGGGCAAGTAACATATCGATTGACAAAGGAAATTGCATACGGGGTTGATTGAATCCTCGACATCGTGGTTCATCCGATGAGATCGTCGTGGAGCATGTGGGAGCCAACATGGGTATCCAGATCCCGCTGTTGGTTATTGACCTGAGAGTCGTCTCGGTCATGTCTGCTTGTCTCCCGAACCCGTAGGGTCTACACACTTAAGGTTCGGTGACGCTAGGGTTGTGAAGATATGTATATGCAGTAACCCGAATGTTGTTAGGGGTCCCGGATGAGATCCCGGACGTCACGAGGAGTTCCGGAATGGTCCGGAGGTAAAGAATTATATATAGGAAGTGCTGTTTCGGGCAACGGGACAAGTTTCGGGGTTATCGGTATTGTACCGGGACCACCGGAGGGGTCCCGTGGGCCCACCGGGTGGGGCCACCTGTCCCGGGGGGCCACATGGGTTGTAGGGGGTGCGCCTTGGCCTACATGGGCCAAGGGAACCAGCCCTACTAGGCCCATGCGCCTAGGGTTTCCACCAAGGAGGAGTCCAAGTGGTGGAAGGCACCCCGAGGTGCCTTGGGGGGGAGGGAAACCCTCCCCTGGCCGCCGCACCTAGGAGCTCAGATCTCCTAGGCTGCGCACCAACCCCCCTGGCACCCCTATATATAGTGGGGGGAGAGGAGGGATTTTAACCAGCCCCTGGCGCCTCCCTCTCTCCCCGTTGCGTCTCTCCCTCGTAGTCTTGGCGAAGCCCTGCTTCTGTGACGCCTTGCATCCACCACCACGCCGTCGTGCTGCTGGATCTTCATCAACCTCTCCTTCCCCCTTGCTGGATCAAGAAGGAGGAGACGTCTCCCGTCCCATACGTGTGTTGAACGTGGAGGTGCCGTCCGTTCGGCGCTGGTCATCGGTGATTTGGATCACGTCGAGTACGACTACATCATCACCGTTCTTTTGAACGCTTCCGTGTGCAATCTACAAAGGTATGTAGATGCATTAGATGACTCGTTGCTAGATGAACTCCTAGATGATCTTGGTGAAACGAGTAGGAAAATTTTTGTTTTCTGCAACGTTCCCCAACAGTGGCATCATGAGCTAGGTCTATGAGTAGTTCTTCTTGCGCGAGTAGAACACAATTAGTTGTGGGCGTAGATTTGTCAACTTTCTTGCCGTTACTAGTCTTTTCTTGCTTCAGCGGTTTTGTGGGATGAAGCGGCCCGGACCAACCTTACACGTACGCTTACGTGAGACCGGTTCCACCGACTAACATGCACTAGTTGCATAAGGTGGCTGGCGGGTGTCTGTCTCTCCCACTTTAGTTGGAGCGGATTCGATGAACAGGGTCCTTATGAAGGGTAAATAGAAGTTGACAAATCACGTTGTGGCTTTAACGTAGGTAAGAAGACGTTCTTGCTAGAACCCTAATTCAGCCACGTAAAACTTGCAACAACAATTAGAGGACGTCTAACTTGTTTTTGCAGCAAGTGGGTTGTGATATGATATGGCCAAAGTTGTGATGAATGATGAATGATCTATATGTGATGTATGAGATGTTCATGCTATTGTAATAGGAATCACGACTTGCATGTCGATGAGTATGACAACCGGCAGGAGCCATAGGAGTTGTCTTTATTCTTTTATATGACCTGCGTGTCATCGAGAATCGCCATGTAAATTACATTACTTTATTGCTAAACGTGTTAGCCATAGTAGTAGAAGTAATAGTTGGCGAGCAACTTCATGGAGACACGATGATGGAGATCATGGTGTCAAGCCAGTGACAAGATGATCATGGAGCCCCAAGATGGAGATCAAAGGAGCTATGTGATATTGGCCATATCATGTCACGTTTATTATTTGATTGCATGTGATGTTTATCATGTTTTGCATCTTGTTTACTTAGAACGACGGTAGTAAATAAGATGATCCCTCATAATAATTTCAAGAAGTGTTCCCCCTAACTGTGCACCGTTCCGACAGTTTGCTGTTTCAAAACACCACGTGATGATCGGGTGTTTTATTCAAACGTTCACATACAACGGGTGTAAGACAGATTTACACATGCAAACACTTAGGTTGACTTGACGAGCCTAGCATGTACAGACATGGCCTCGGAACACAGAAGACCGAAAGGTCGAGCATGAGTCGTATAGAAGATACGATCAACATGAAGATGTTCACCGACGTTGACTAGTCCGTCTCACGTGATGATCGGACACGGTCTAGTTAACTCGGATCATGTAATACTTAGATGACTAGAGGGATGTCTAATCTAAGTGGGAGTTCATTAATAATTTGATTAGATGAACCTAATTATCATGAACTTAGTCTAAAATCTTTGCAATATGTCTTGTAGATCAAATGGCCAACGTAGTCCTCAACTTTAACGCGTTCCTAGAGAAAACCAAGCTGAAAAACGATGGCAGCAACTATACGGACTGGGTCCGGAACCTGAGGATCATCCTCATAGCTGCCAAGAAAGATTATGTCCTACAAGCACCGCTAGGTGATCCTCCCGTACCACAGAACCAAGACGTTATGAACGCTTGGCAGACACGTGTTGACGACTACTCCCTCGTTCAGTGCGGCATGCTTTACAGCTTAGAGCCGGGGCTCCAAAAACGTTTTGAGAGACATGGAGCATACGAGATGTTCGAAGAGCTGAAAATGGTTTTTCAAGCTCATGCCCGGATCGAGAGATATGAAGTCTCCGATAAGTTCTTCAGCTATAAGATGGAGGAAAATAGTTCTGTCAGTGAGCATATACTCACTATGTCTGGGTTGCATAACCGCTTGTCTCAGCTGGGAGTTAATCTCCCGGATGATGCGGTCATTGACAGAATCCTCCAGTCGCTTCCACCAAGCTACAAGAGCTTCGTGATGAACTTCAACATGCAGGGGATGCAAAAGACCATTCCTGAGTTGTTCTCAATGCTGAAATCAGCGGAGGTAGAAGTCAAGAAGGAACATCAAGTGTTGATGGTCAATAAAACCACTAAGTTTAAGAAAGGCAAGGGTAAAAAGAACTTCAAGAAGGACGGCAAGGAGGTTGCCGCGCCCGGCAAGCAAGCTGCCAGGAAGAAGCCAAAGAATGGACCCAAGCCCGAGACTGAGTGCTTTTATTGCAAGGGAAGCGGTCACTGGAAACGGAACTGCCCTAAGTACTTAGCGGATAAGAAGGCCGGCAAAACAAAAGGTATATGTGATATACATGTAATTGATGTGTACCTTACTAGTGCCCGTAGTAGCTCCTGGGTATTTGATACCGGTGCAGTTGCTCACATTTGTAACTCAAAGCAGGGGCTGCGGAATAAGCGGAAACTGGCAAAGGACGAGGTGACGATGCGCGTCGGGAATGGTTCCAAGGTCAATGTGATCGCCGTCGGCACGCTGCCTCTGCATCTCCCTTCGGGATTAGTTTTAAACCTTAATAATTGTTATTTAGTGCCAGCTTTGAGCATGAACATTGTATCGGGATCTCGTTTAATTCGAGATGGCTACTCTTTTAAATCTGAGAATAATGGTTGTTCCATTTTTATGAGAGATATGTTTTATGGTCATGCTCCTATGGTGAATGGTTTATTCTTTATGAATCTCGAACGTGATGCTACACATGTTCATAATGTGAGTACCAAAAGAAGTAAGGTTGATAGTCCCACATACTTGTGGCACTGCCGCCTTGGTCACATAGGTGTCAAACGCGTGAAGAAGCTCCATGCTGATGGACTTTTAGAGTCTCTTGATTATGAATCATTTGACACGTGCGAACCATGCCTTATGGGTAAAATGACCAAGACTCCGTTCTCAGGAACAATGGAGCGAGCAACTGACTTGTTGGAAATCATACATACTGATGTGTGCGGTCCAATGAGTGTTGAGGCTCGCGGTGGCTATCGTTATGTTCTCACCCTCACTGATGATTTAAGTAGGTATGGGTATATCTACTTAATGAAACACAAGTCTTAAACCTTTGAAAAGTTCAAGGAATTTCAGAGTGAGGTTGAAAATCAACGTGACAGGAAAATCAAGTTTCTACGATCAGATCGTGGAGGAGAATACTTGAGTCACGAGTTTGGCACACACTTAAGAAAATGTGGAATAGTTTCGCAACTCACGCCGCCTGGAACACCTCAGCGTAACGGTGTGTCCGAACGTCGTAATCGCACTCTATTGGATATGGTGCGATCTATGATGTCTCTTACTGATTTACCGCTATCTTTTTGGGGCTATGCTTTAGAGACTGCCGCATTCACTTTAAATAGGGCTCCGTCGAAATCCGTTGAGACGACACCGTATGAATTATGGTTTGGAAAGAAACCTAAGCTGTCGTTTCTAAAAGTTTGGGGATGCGATGCTTATGTCAAGAAACTTCAACCTGAGAAGCTCGAACCCAAGTCAGAGAAATGCTCTTCATAGGATACCCAAAAGAAACTATTGGGTATACCTTCTACCTCAGATCCGAAGGCAAGATCTTTGTTGCAAAGAATGGGTCCTTTCTAGAGAAAGAGTTTCTCTCGAAAGAAGTAAGTGGGAGGAAAGTAGAGCTTGATGAAGTATTACCTCTTGAACCGGTAAATGGCGCAACTCAAGAAAATGTTCCTGAGGTGCCTGCACCGACTAGAGAGGAAGTTAATGATAATGATCAAGATACTTCTGATCAAGCTCCTACTGAAATTCGAAGGTCCACAAGGACACGTTCCACACCAGAGTGGTACGGCAACCCTGTCCTGGAAATCATGTTGTTAGACAAGGGTGAACCTTCGAACTATGAAGAAGCAATGGCGGGCCCGGATTCCGAAAAATGGCTAGAAGCCATGAAATCCGAGATAGGATCCATGTATGAAAACGAAGTATGGACTTTGACTGACTTGCCCGTTGAACGGCGAGCCATAGAAAATAAATGGATCTTTAAGAAGAAGACAGACGCGGATGGTAATGTGACCATCTACAAAGCTCGACTTGTCGCTAAGGGTTATCGACAAGTTCAAGGGGTTGACTACGATGAGACTTTCTCACCGGTAGCGAAGCTGAAGTCCGTCCGAATCATGTTAGCGATTGCCGCATTCTATGATTATGAAATATGGCAAATGGACGTCAAAACGGCATTCCTTAATGGTTTCCTTAAGGAAGAATTGTATATGATGCAGCTGGAAGGTTTTGTCGATCCTAAGAATGCTGACAAGGTGTGCAAGCTCCAACGCTCGATTTATGGGCTGGTGCAAGCATCTCGGAGTTGGAACATTCGCTTTGATGAGATGATCAAAGCGTTTGGGTTCACGCAGACTTATGAAGAAGCCTGCGTTTGCAAGAAAGTGAGTGGGAGCTCTGTAGCATTTCTCATATTATATGTGGATGACATACTTTTGATGGGAAATGATATAGAACTCTTGGACAGCATCAAGGCCTACTTGAATAAAAGTTTTTCAGTGAAGGACCTTGGAGAAGCTGCTTATATATTAGGCATCAACATCTATAGAGATAGATCGAGACGCCTCATAGGTCTTTCACAAAGCACATACCTTGATAAGATATTGAAGAAGTTCAATATGGATCAATCTAAGAAGGGGTTCTTGCCTGTGTTACAAGGTATGAAATTGAGCTCAGCTCAATGTCTGACCACGGCAGAAGAAATAGAAGAGATGAGTGTCATCCCCTATGCCTCAGCCATAGGTTCTATTATGTATGCCATGCTGTGTACCAGACCTGATGTAAACCTTGCCGTAAGTTTGGTAGGAAGGTACCAAAGTAATCCCGGCAAGGAACACTGGACAGCGGTCAAGAATATCCTGAAGTACCTGAAAAGGACTGAGGAAATGTTTCTCGTTTATGGAGGTGACGAAGAGCTCGTCGTAAAGGGTTACGTCGACGCTAGCTTCGACACAGATCTGGATGACTCTAAGTCACAAACCGGATACGTGTATATTTTGAATGGTGGGGCAGTAAGCTGGTGCAGTTGCAAGCAAAGCGTCGTGGCAGGATCTACATGTGAAGCGGAGTACATGGCAGCCTCGGAGGCAGCACATGAAGCAATATGGGTGAAGGAGTTCATCACCGACCTAGGAGTCATACCCAATGCGTCGGGGCCGATCAAGCTCTTCTGTGACAACACTGGAGCTATTGCTCTTGCCAAGGAGCCCAGGTTTCACAAGAAGACAAGGCACATTAAGCGTCGCTTCAACTCCATTCGTGAAAATGTTCAAGATGGAGACATAGAGATTTGTAAGGTGCACACGGACCTGAATGTAGCAGATCCGTTGACTAAACCTCTCCCTAGAGCAAAACATGATCAACACCAGAATTCCATGGGTGTTCGATTCATCACAATGTAACTACATTATTGACTCTAGTGCAAGTGGGAGACTGTTGGAAATATGCCCTAGAGGCAATAATAAAAGCATTATTATTATATTTCCTTGTTCATGATAATTGTCTTTATTCATGCTATAATTGTGTTATCCGGAAATCGTAATACATGTGTGAATAACAGACACCAACATGTTCCTAGTGAGTCTCTAGTTGGCTAGCTCGTTGATCAACAGATAGTCATGGTTTCCTGACTATGGACATTGGATGTCATTGATAACGAGATCACATCATTAGGAGAATGATGTGATGGACAAGACCCAAACCTAAACATAGCACAAGATCGTATAGTTCGTTTGCTAGAGTTTTCCAATGTCAAAGTATCTTTTCCTTAGACCATGAGATCGTGTAACTCCCGGATACCGTAGGAGTGCTTTGGGTATACCAAACGTCACAACGTAACTGGGTGACTATAAAGGTAGACTACGGGTATCTCCGAAAGTGTCTGTTGGGTTGACATGGACCGAGACTAGGATTTGTCACTCCGTATGACGGAGAGGTATCGCTGGGCCCACTCGGTAATGCATCATCATAATGAGCTCAGAGTGACCAAGTGTCTGGTCACGGGATCATGCATTACGGTACGAGTAAAGTGACTTGTCAGTAACGAGATTGAACGAGGTATTGGGATACCGACGATCGAATCTCGGGCAAGTAAAATATCGATTGACAAAGGGAATTGCATACGGGGTTGATTGAATCCTCGACATCGTGGTTCATCCGATGAGATCGTCGTGGAGCATGTGGGAGCCAACATGGGTATCCAGATCCCGCTGTTGGTTATTGACCTGAGAGTCGTCTCGGTCATGTCTGCTTGTCTCCTGAACCCGTAGGGTCTACACACTTAAGGTTCGGTGACGCTAGGGTTGTGAAGATATGTATATGCAGTAACCCGAATGTTGTTCGGGGTCCCGGATGAGATCCGGACGTCACGAGGAGTTCCGGAATGGTCCGGAGGTAAAGAATTATATATAGGAAGTGCTGTTTCGGGCAACGGGACAAGTTTCGGGGTTATCGGTATTGTACCGGGACCACCGGAGGGGTCCCATGGGCCCACCGGGTGGGGCCACCTGTCCCGGGGGGCCACATGGGCTGTAGGGGGTGCGCCTTGGCCTACATGGGCCAAGGGCACCAGCCCTACTAGGCCCATGCGCCTAGGGTTTCCACCAAGGAGGAGTCCAAGTGGTGGAAGGCACCCCGAGGTGCCTTGGGGGGGAGGGAAACCCTCCCCTGGCCGCCGCACCTAGGAGATCAGATCTCCTAGGCTGCGCACCAAGCCCCCCTGGCACCCCTATATATAGTGGGGGGGGAGAGGAGGGATTTTAACCAGCCCCTGGCGCCTCCCTCTCTCCTCGTTGCGTCTCTCCCTCGTAGTCTTGGCGAAGCCCTGCTTCTGTGACGCCCTGCATCCACCACCACGCCGTCGTGCTGCTGGATCTTCATCAACCTCTCCTTCCCCCTTGCTGGATCAAGAAGGAGGAGACGTCTGCCGTCATGTACGTGTGTTGAACGCGGAGGTGCCGTCCGTTCGGCGCTGGTCATCGGTGATTTGGATCACGTCGAGTACGACTACATCATCACCGTTCTTTTGAACGCTTCCGTGCGCAATCTACAAAGGTATGTAGATGCATTAGATGACTCGTTGCTAGATGAACTCCTAGATGATCTTGGTGAAACGAGTAGGAAAATTTTTGTTTTCTGCAACGTTCCCCAACACCAGAAACCCAAGGGAAAAAGAGGCTAGGTGGAAAATGGTAAAACCAAGGTTGGGCATTGCTGGAAAAGCTTTAATCAAGGCGAACTATCAAGGGGTTCCCACTATAACCCAACCACGTGAGGAACGCAAAATCCGGGAACATAACAACGATATGACGGAAACTTGGACGGCAAGAGTGGAACAAAACACTAGGCGAGAGGCCGAGCCTTCCACCCTTTACCAAGTATATAGATGCATTAAGATAACATGGCAATATAATGATATCCCAACAAGTAAATAATGTTCCAACAAGGAACGATCTCCAATCTTCACCTGCAACTAGCAACGCTATAAGAGGGGCTGAGCAAAGCGGTAACATAGCCAATCAATGGTTTGCTAGGACATGGTGGGTTAGAGGTTTGACATGGCAATTTGGGAGGCTTGAAAGCAAGTGGTAGGCATCGTAGCATTGGCATAGCAAAAGAGCGAGCATCTAGCAAAGCAAAGATAGTAGTGATTTCGAGGGTATGATCATCTTGCCTGCAAAGTTGTCAGAGTTGACTGGATCCTCGAAAGCAAACTCAACGGGCTCCTCATTAGCGAACTCGTCTCTCGGCTCTACCCAAACAAGACAAACAAGCAAACGGAACACAATCAACCACGTGCAATCTCAAACAATATGATGCAAGGATGGTATGGTATGCGGGATGCATATGCAAGATTTGACAAGGGATGCATGAACCTGGCCTCAACTTGGGAATCCAAGTGTGCCACTGGAAAGATGAGATGAAATCGCTTGAAAACGATATAAAGAACGCCGGAATCGGAGTTACGGTTTGGAAATGGCAAGCGATTCAAATATGACACCGGTCTGCGATTTACAGCAAGTAGCCATCTAAATGCAATGAGATGAACATGCTACAGCACTCAAACATGAAAACAAAATACAGGGATGGGATTCATTCATGATTCTTGACAAAAATCTAGCACTGAGCTACGGCCAATTCATCCATTAACAGGTTCAAACAAGCATGGCAAAAATGCATATGACAAACAGATTTCAGACTTAGTGAAATTAACACTTGTCTGGAATTTCAGATCAGGTAGCACACTTCGGAGCATGAAAACTATATGCTACAGGACCTGAACATGGAAAAGTAAAGCATGGCATGGAGCTACTCAAAGAGCTTAACAAAAGTCCCTTAGTGACCTTGAGCCAAAACGAGGCGACGCGGAGGAGTCCGGGACGGCGCGCTCGGGCCCCCTGGCGGCGCTTGGCAGCTCGTCGGGCGGCGCGGGCGCGGGGACGCGGCCCGGGAGGCGGCGATGAGGGACCGCCCCGGGCTTCGGCGGGCCGGCGGCCGGGGTTGCGGCCGGGCCAACGGGGGTGTGACACGTGGCGGCGGCGGCTAGCCGGACATGTCCGACTCGGCGTGGACGTTGTCCGGCGGCGCGAGGAGGAAGATGGTTAGGGTTCATTCGTGAATTTCGGGAGGGGAGCACATATTTATAGGTAGAGGGAGCTAGGAGAGTCCAAATGAGATGCAGTTTTCGGCCACGCGATCGTGATCGAACACTCTAGATGATGGAGAAGGTTTAGGTGGGTTTGTGGCCAAATTGAAAGGGTGTTGGGCTGCAACACACACGAGGCCTTTTCGGTCCCTCGGTTAACCATTTGAGCATCAAACGAAGTCCAAATGGTACGAAACTTGACGGGTGGTCTACCGGTAGTAAACCAAGGCCGCTTGGCAAGTCTCGGTCCAATCCGGAAATGCTTAATCCCCACACACGAAAGAAAGGTAGAAATGACCACCGAAGGAGAACGGAGCACCGGAATGCAAAACGGACAATGGGGAAAATGCTCGAATGCATGAGATGAACGCGTATGCAAATGCAATGCACATGATGACATGATATGAGAAGCATGACAATGAAAAGAACACACAGAGACAAAAACCCGAACCCGAGAAAAATAAGATAACTTAAGGCCGGAAACGACAAGAGTTGGAGTACATATTGGGAAAGTCATATCCGGGGTGTTACATCTTTACTCGTTCCATAATACATCATCCCACAACTAACTCATTAGTTACAATGCTTGCAAGGCTTGAGTGATGTGTATTACCGAGTGGCCCAGAGATACCTCTCCGACAATCGGAGTGACAAATCCTAATCTTGAAATACGCCAACCCAACAAGTACCTTTGGAGACACCTGTAGAGCACCTTTATAATCACCCAGTTACATTGTGATGTTTGATAGCACACAAAGTGTTCCTCCGGTAAACGGGAGTTGCATAATCTCATAGTCACATGAACATGTAGAAGTCATGAAGAAGGCAATAGCAACAAACTAAACGATCAAGTGCTAAGCTAATGGAATGGGTCAAGTCAATCACATCATTCTCCTAATGATGTGACCCCGTTAATCAAATGACAACTCTTTGTTTATAGTTAGGAAACATAACCATCTTTGATTCAACGAGGTAGTCAAGTAGAGGCATACTAGTGACACTCTGTTTTGTCTATGTATTCACACATGTATCATGTTTCCAGTTAATACAATTCTAGCATGAATAATAAACATTTATCATGATATAAGGAAATAAATAATAACTTTATTATTGCCTCTAGGGCATATTTCCTTCATATATGTGGTAGGAGTGCATATGCGGAATTCTGGGGCGGTGTTGGTGACTAAACTGAAAAAAATTCAGTTTCATCAGGGTTCGTCGGACGTCCAAGCTGGGCTGATCGTCCGGTCGTCGGACGTCCGGTGGGGGTCAGACGTCCGGCGCCTGGGCGAATTTCAGGCATGGGATGAACTTCACGTGGGCGGGGTGGATGAGGAGAAAATTGTCGAATCCGGGCGATTTCGTGGATGGAAAAGGTGCGGAAAGGGGGAAAAGCTAGATCCACTCAAAACAAAGCAGATCCACGGATCAAATCCAACAAAATTTCAACATACCAACAAATCACAAAACAATTTTGGGGCTATTTTTTGTTGGGAATTTTCGAATTAGGGACAAAATCACCAAAAACTAGGCTAGCAACACAACGGGGAGGCTCCGAAATCATGATCAACGTGGCTCTAGATACCAAGATGATGTAGGGTGGAACCCTAATCGGCCGATCTTTCATGAAAGGAGAGGATCCCGCAATGAACACAAAGAACACGAGGAGGGAAACGAAGGAATACACGGGGGAAACACAAGAGAAACACTAAACCAACAAGAAATAGTCACACATGTGCTAGATCCTTGAGTACATAAGAGATCACATGGTACACAATCAACCAGGGACGATACAAGGGTAGCCAATCTTCTCCATGAGGAGGTATTGAATCCACGAGGGGATCTTCCCTTAGAGGGGTCTTGGGTCCAAAGGGATCTTCTCCGAAGAGGGGCCGTGGTCTCTCTCGTGGAGTAGATCCGATGTGGATGAGCAATGCTCTATCTCTAAATATGAGCTAAACTAATGCTAACCCTAGCTAGGAGAAATAGAAGGTCTATTTATAGTCTTAGTGCAAAAAGGGACGAAGTGGAGGTACATGGGCTGCGGCCCAACACATGGCAGTGCACAGGCGTCAGACGTCCGGGAGTCACCGGTCGTTCGGAGGCTCGCGAGGGTCCAGATGTCCGGTGCCTGTCGGATGCCCGTAAATTCGGCTCGGGTGGTCTTCGGTCGGACGTCCGGTCGGGGTCAGACGTCCGGGCGTCGGTTGTCCGTGGGGCGTCGGAAGTCCATGGTTTTTGGCTCGGGTGTGGAAGCATCGGTCATTCGAAGGGGGGCAGACGTCTGGAGCTTGGAGGTTGTCGGACGTCCGGAGTTCGTCGGTCGTCCGGAGCCTGGGGACTTCGAGTAGTTCTTCTTCTTGTCCCATGAACTTGGCGTCCTCACCGTCTTGTCCGTTGAGTGTAGTTGGTCCGTGGCCTTCCACCAAGCACCTGATCACACATAGGGTTTCCACTTGAGGTAGTAGCCAATTCTCATGCATGGAAAAGTGGTAGTTCGGAGAGGAGTGAGTTCACCTTATCTTCGATAGACTTCGCTCGGGCTCTTGGCATTGGTCCAAGTGGTGTCGTAGGGGACGTAGGTAGGTCCATGGGGATGACCTTGGGATGCTCCGCATCAGTGTCGTATAGCCGACACCGGATATCCGATTGGGACCACCGGATATTGAAGATGTTCCCTTGTTCGAGCCTGTCTGGAGAGGCTTGCCCGTGCATTCGGACGCCCCGCTAAAGAAGCGACTCAACTGGTGGCCCAAAATCCACTCCCAAGAAGAGTCCACCGAGGTGCGGTGCTTATCCACCAAGATAAGGGTGCTATCTCACGGTTGGCTGACCATGGTAGACATAATGGCTGCCGCGATCGATCGATGCATGCAACCCCTTCAACAAAGGACGCATCCCCTATGGCAATACAATGGGACGAGTGATGCATCCCGCTATAAGAGATAAGGGCCAGACAATGAAATTGCAATGGCTGCCATATTGGCGGACCTTTTGAAAGGTGAAGAAGAAGAGTTTGCCCGCCAGAGAAATTGGAAGGGCTACTCAAGCTACAATCCCATCTAATGGGTAAGTTCAAAATTGTGTACACAGCTCAGATTTCATATTTGAACACTCATCGATTCGACCATTTTCCCAAACAGGGCTGTAGGCACCAGGTGGAAGGTATCAGCTGCCCCGCTCCTCAATCAGAGGATTATTCCCGAGATGACAACCCGGGATCCCACGAGGACCCGAAGATATCGATTGACTTTTAGGACGGGGTTTTCTTTCGAGAAAGCCTCGATGGTTCCAAGGTGGCTATCACAGCCGACCACCCTAGGCTTCTCCCTTCCTCTGCTGTAAGTAGCAAGAAGGCCTCTTTTCCAACAAGGCATTTGCCCCGTGCTGCTCTAGCTACGCTGACCTATACTCCCAAGGGTCGCCGCACCTCGCGTCGAACACCAACGAAGGCGACATCCCTTCCAGCTAGCGAAGGAGCCTCTAAACGAAAAGCGACTGTGCCAATTACGTCTTCGGAAAAAGGTGGGATGTTTTTTAAAATTGCTATTAGTTCATTATTAGCCTTGCCTGTATGGGGCCCCACTGATATTTAATCCAACTGGAAGAAGGTGCCACCCCAACCGTCGAAAAACATCAAGGGAGTGCCTGGTAGTGGCCGAAGACCTTCAGTGAGGACAGAGGGTAGAGCGAGGGATCCATCAACACACCATCCTATAGAAGATCTGGAGGATATTTCGGTTACCAATTCCAAAGTGGAGAGTGTGATGAATCACTGGCGACGGAAGGAATCCCTCCACTAGGCTGGCTTTACCGACCAAGAATTCAATGCCTTTAATCCGGTCAACGCATATCTCGGGGCGGCCCGAACATGTCTTGAGGGAATCGCCAATCTCCTGTGTGACGATATGCAGGTAAAAATGTTTTTGATTAGCCAAATGTGAACACTAACCCAGTAGCTGCCGAGCCTTGAATCGGGTGGGATGGCCGAGTTAAGGGTCTGACAAATGTGTATCATTTGTTGCAGGTCTTAAAGGACCAGAAAAAAAATTGTCCGAGGACCTGGAGCTAAATCGAACATGGTTGGCTGATAAGGAAGCCGAATTGGAAGCTATTAAGAAGTTCACCAACGAGGCCCATGGTGAGGGAAATCTCTAGATTTGTGTGGTTTATGCCATTGTGCTTATTTTGACAAGGGCCGTCTTTATAGCAGCTGAGTCCATAGGATAACTTCGAAAGGACCTGAAGGCTGCCAAAGAAACTCAATAGTATACGGAATCACAACATCAAGCTGGTCTTTGGGTTTTGAAATGAAGCCAGGAGGAAACCAACAAACTGAAGACAGAGAACCAGCAACATGTAGAAGAACTAGAGGGTCTAAAGACTCAATTGGCACAAGTCCATGGAGAAAACCAGATCTTGAGAAGCGACATGTTTACTAAGTTTGTTCATAAGCATTGGATAAGTATAGAATTGTTCCGTCCTTGAATGTAACATATATGCCATGCTTTTGATGCCAGGTCTCTTGACAGGCCGACCCGGAGAGGAGGCCAGTTCCTTTGGTGGATATCTTTTGAAAGAACTGTCTACGATTCATGAAAGAGCTCAAAATGCTATGAAGAGTATGGTCAAGGCGCCATGGCCGGCCGAAGCAGCTCCGGATGATATCTCCGAACTATTGAAGCGTTTTAAAGGAGCTCGGTGATGGGTAGAAGTATGGAAAATATCCGCTTGCTAGGAAGGGGCGCGAGAAGTCTGTGCCATGGTGAAGACCCGCTTCAGGAAACTTGAGCTGGAGCGCATGGCTCACGTTGGACCAGTAGGGCTAGACGGATAGGAAATACCTCTTCACTTGGTTTATGACCAAGTGATGCCTGCAGCTCGGTTCTCTCAGAAGGATTACGCCTTGGATAGTATAATAGACAATGTGGACTAGGAGTAGTGTGTTTGATTCTATGTATCTATGTACGTTACACCAAACATGCTCGATCCATGCTAAAAACATTTTCATAACCGGCATCAGCTTCAACCTCCTAGATCAGGGGTCAGGGAGTGTTCCGTACTATGTGACCTGATGCAAGCAGGGAATTGATACGTCTCCAACATATCTATAATTTTTGGTTGTTCCATGCTGTTATATTATCATTCATGGATGTTTTACAGTCATTTTACAATCATTTTATATCAATGCTTGGGACTAACCTATTGACATAGTGCCAAGTGTCAGTTTTTTTACTATTTTGGGACTAACCTATTGACATAGTGCCAAGTGCCAGGTGTCAGTTGTTGTTTTCCGCTTGTTTTTTACATCGCAGAAAATCAATATCAAACATAGTCCAAATGCAGCGAAACTTTTTGTGAATTTTTTGGACCAGAAGACACCAAATGGACCAGAGAAGCACCTGGGTGCTGCCCCGAGGAGGGGTACAACCCACCAGGGTGCGCCTGGGCCCCTAGGCACACCCTGGTGGGTTGTGCCCACCTTGGTGGCCTCCTACACCACCACTTTGCTCTATAAATACCCCAATATTCCAGAAACCGTAGGGGAGTCGAGGAAAATCAATTCCAGCAGCCGCATGTTCCAGAAACCTCAGATCCAATCTAGACACCATCACAGAGGGGTTCATCATCCTCATTGGTGCCTCTCCGATGATGCGTGAGTAGTTCATTGTAGACCTAAGGGCCCGTAGTTAGTAGCTAGATGGCTTTCTCACTCTATTTTGATTCTCAATACAATGGTCTCTTGGAGATCTATTTGATGTAACTCTTTTTGCGGTGTGTTTGTTGGGATCCGATGAACTTTGAGTTTATGATCAAATCTATGTTTTTATCCATGAAAGTTATTTGAGTTCTTTGATCTCTTATATGCATGATTACTTATAGCCTCATATTTATCATTTGAATATTTGGTTTAGTTAGGCCGACTAGATCGATTTTTCTTGCCATGGTAAGAGGTTCTTTGTGTTGGGTTCGATCTTATGGTGCTTGATCCCAGTGACAGAAGGGGAAACGCCACGTATGTATTGTTGCTATTAAGTATAACAAGATGGGGTCTATTTCTATATAAATATATCTTGTCTACATCATGTCATCATTCTTATTGCATCACTCTGTTTCTCCATGAACTTAATACACTAGATGCATGCTGGATAGCAGTCGATATGTGGAATAATAGTAGTAGACATAGGTAGGAGTCAGTCTACTAATGTTGGACGTGATGCCTATATAATGATCATTGCCTAGATATCGTCATGATTATTTGAAGTTCTATCAATTGCCCAACAGTAATTTATTTACCCACCATATGCTATTTTTCTCGAGAGAAGCCACTAGTGAAATCTACGGCCCTCGGGTCTCTTCTTTATTATATTTGCCTTCATGATCTATTTCTATTTGCTTTTATTTTCAGATCTATTAATCCAAAAATACAAAAATACCTTGCTGCAATTTTTATTATTTTATTTTATCTCGCGTCCCCGCGAGATCTATTTATCCAATCTACTACAATTTTACCTATCCTTTTACCCGTGAGGGATTGACAACCCCTCTCTTACGCCGGGTTGCAAGTATTTGTTCTTTGTGTGCAGGAGCTGTTTACGTGGTGTTCCGTGGTTCTCCTACTAGTTCAATAATCTTGGTCTCGTCACAGAGGGAAATACCTACTGTACACAATTGAGAAAAGTACTAAGGAGTATATGACTACACAATTTGAGCACCATAAATATTTTACCGAAGAACTTAAGGAACACTCCGTTGTGCTGGGAACTATAACTAAACAACTTGATGATATTAGTAGAGAAGTTTGCAATCTCCAATCTAAGTATGCTTTTTCTGAAAGTTTGCTAGGTAAAATATCCAATGCACAAGCTACCCTAGTAAATCAAATGATCGCTAAACCAATCTCGTTAGAATAAAAAAGTGATGAAGATCTTAAAATGATTGGTGTTTGCTCTATTGATTCCATGTTTAGTAAGATCAAGATTGAGAATAAAGGGACTAAAGAAGAGTTAACTTTAGCTAGAAGGCGTCCCAATAATTCGGAGGGTGAAAATCTTGTTGAGAAAATTGCTAAAAGTGGGTTTGAAGAGGTCAAAACTTTAACTAGTGATGTGCCCACTCTTTTGGATTACAAAGACTTTAATTATGATAGTTACTCTTTGATTGATTGTATTTCTTTGTTTCAATCCATGATAAATTCACTCCATGCTTATGAACAAAATAAAGCTTTTACTCAACATATTGTTGATGCTATGATGAAAGCATTGGAAGAAAAGTTGGAATTAGAGTTTTCAATTCCTACAAAATTGCATGATGAATGGGAACCTACCATCAAGGTCAAGATTAAAAATTATAAGTGTTTTGCTCTATGTGACTTGGGTGCTAGTGTTTCTACAATTCCAAAATCTTTATGTGATGTGCTCAGTCTTACCGATATTGAAGAGTGTTCTCTAAATTTGCACTTGGCCATTTCTACTATTAAAAAAACTATGGGAAGAATTAATGATGTTCTTATTCTTGAAAATAGGAATTATGTGCCCATAGATTTTATTGTTCTTGATATTGATAGCAATCCGTCTTGTCCAACTATTCTTAGTAGACCGTTTTTACGTACTATCGGTGCCGTGATTGATATGAAAGAAGGGAATACTAAATTTCAATTTCCACTAAGGAAGGGTATGGAACACTTCCCTAGAACTAGAATTAAGCCACCATATGAATCAATTATGAGGGCATCATATGGATCTAGAAACAAAGATGACAATACTTAGATCCTTCGCATTATGCCTAGCTAGCGGCGTAAAATGATAGCGCTTGTTGGGAGGCAACCCAATGAATAAAGTTTATTTTTGTATTTTTCTTTCTGTTCTTGAGTGTTTGCACAATTACACTACTGTTATGATTGTGTTTTTTGTGTTTTAATTAGTGTTTGTGCCAAGCAAAACCTTTGGGATCATGTTGGGTGATAGTTAATTTGATCTTGCTGAAAAACAGAAACTTTTGCGCACAGGAAAATAATTTTCCTTTTTAACAGAAGTGCCATAAAATACTAATTCATTTTGCAGAAGATTTATATACAAATTTATCACGTTGTCTTAATTTTTCAGAATTTCTGGAGTTACATACACTACAAAAAAATACACTTCCGTGATGATACGTGTTTGTCATCGTAGGTCACGTTTTCTTTCATGCATGTACATCCATGATGATTTTATGACATAATCAAGATAGTCATACTTGTGCTATCATAGAAGTGTTCCATGACATTACCAAAATTATCATCATGGATGTGTCCACTTCCATGACGAAAAATCGCGCGTCATAGAAGTGCTTTCATCAAGGGTGACCGATGCGTGGCATCCACCGTAACAGAATGCCATTAAGCTATCGGGTCCTGTTTTGGATCCGATAACCCATTAACAACCCGGACCAATGGCGATTTTCCACATGTAAAATCATCATTGGTTGGAGGAAACACATGTCAGCTCCCCGTTGGTATAGGTGTCACTCATCCAATGGGCGAGATGCGCTTATGAAATGTTGACACGTGGACCGGCCCAATAGTGGCCCATAAATTTTAAATGGGCCGGCCCAACTAAAGGCCCACAAGATTTTGCGGTCCATAATGGGTCGGCCCAGCAAAAAGCCCATGAGATTTTGCGGACCATAATGGGCCGGCCCAGCTAAAGGGCCACAAGATTTTGCGGGCCATAATGGGCTGGCCCAGCTAAAGGCCCACGAGATTTTGCGGACCATAATGGGCCGGCCCAGCTAAAGGCCCACAAGATTTTGTGGGCCATAATGGGCCAGCCCAGCTAAAGGCCCATGAGATTTCGCCAACCACAATGGGCCGGTCCAACTGAAGGCCCAAAAGATTTTGATGACACTAGTAGCCCGGCCCATTAACAGGCAGCCATGTTTTGGGCCAAATGCCGGCCCATATTTGATCCAGCCCATTAACAGTCTACCACGTTCCGGGCCTAATAAAGGCCCATATGAGATCTGGCCCGTTAAAAGCCTACCACGTTCTAGGCCAAATTAAGGCCCAGATCAGGTCCGACCCTTTGAGATGCTTTGGGCTAAATTATGGCCCATATGAGATTCAGCCCGTCCACTGGACTCTATGCTTTTGGGCCCACTTGATAAAGGCCCATTTAGTAATTCGGCCTGATATTAGTTTCAGCCTGTTAAAGTCCTGTTTAACATTTCGGCCCTATATACATTTCGGCCTGTTAAAAGCCCGTCATATAGTTGGGCCTAACTACGGCCCCGTTTGCATCTGGCCTGCTCACAGACGATAATCTGATTGGGCTAAACAAGGACCATGACAATTTTGGCCTGTTATAAGCCCATGATTTGATTGGCACAATCATGGGCCGGGATCTATTTTGGCCTGCTGCCGGCCCATGAGCTGTTCGGCACTTTCCAAGCCCAACCTATTTTTCAGCCCCCTAAAAGCCCATTGAGTTTTCTTGGGAAAATAGGGCCGGCGGTTTACTCGGCCTATTAAAGGCCCGAATCTACTAGTGGGCTAGTTTACATTTAGGCCTCTTAACGGACCAAGATGACGGGGCTCATGATGCGGATCATACATAGTGATTTGCATGACGGCACGATTATGTACCGTAATTTTACAGTTTGGCCGGTTTATTGCGAAGACATGATATATATACAGTAAAATAACTGCATCATCGTGAACAAGAAAAAACCCTAGAGTATACAATAAAGAAATTATGGCATATTACATCCACTTGGCATCAAAGTTCGCCATTATGATAATAAATCACAAGCAGACAACATATTACATACACTTGGCATCAAAGATTGCCACCAGTGCAATTAAACATGCTAACAAAATAATATACAAAACCGACAGCACTTCAATAGAGTTCAAGAAAGGTTAGCCCTGCTTGGGAGCTGCAGCGCAAGTAGCTGAGCAAGATGATGAGACTGCACTTGTTTGACACTTATATCCTCCTCACTCTAAAAGATAAAGAAGCAGACAGATGACAGGTTTTGCACATATAAGTATCAGTGCTGACAATTCATCACATTTCTTATCGACGAATAAAGTGACACAGTTTAAAGTAGCATTAACACAATATGGTATTGTTCAGGTCAAGACATGGCAAGAAATGACATTGTGAAGGAGTTGGCAGCTTCACGATACCGCTGGATTACAGATCAAGAACTCATAAGTATCAATGGTTAGTGTGCTGTCAATTTATCCCATTTTAGATTGGCAAAATAAGATCACTTGCTCTGTATAGTTTAATTTACATGGTATGAAGACGGGACTTGGTTGTACAACTGAAAACTTAAATTGAGAAGGACAAACTTTTGTTTATGAAGTACATAATAATCTTTAATCATGCAATTTGATGCAAACACCAAAAATAAACAGCTGTTGCAGTCATGCCTAACCAAATATACACAACAAAGTTTGAAGGCTTGAGAATGACAAACTTACATTATTGGTGAAGGCAGGGTCTATAAAGCCCTTGTCCATGCTGATGGGGGGGGGGGCAATTCAAGAAGTTTACGACATAATCTTCTTCATAAGCATTGCCTTTATTCTACATTTTGTTAAGAGTAAATATAGATGTAAAAATATAAGAAAAATGGGAGAATATTTAAGATAAGATGAAGAGTGATGCTACATAACCAAGTAGCTATAAATGTAAGTGCAGCGATACAGGTAAAAGGTACAACCAGGAGCAATGCAGAGCTAAACTTCATTAGTACCATCATTGTTATCTAACCTTATGGTAAGAGTAAATATAGATCTTATGTGTAGAAAATGGAGGGAAAAGGAAAATAAGCTGCAGAGTGATGGCACATGAACAACTACCTATCAATATAAGTACACTGATAAAGGACAGCAGGTACTTACAAGAACAATGCAGAGCTAAAAAATTTCATCGGCATTGGATATATTCTACACTAATGTAACCATTCATACAGATCAGATAATTTGGAGCGAACAACTGATAAGCAAGTTATCATGCATACTGTTGTCACATAATGAACCAGGTATGTATGCAAGTACAGTGATACAGGACAACAGGTACTAACAAGAGAAAATCAGCGGGCATCATATTTGTGATATCGTGTCGTTCTTTTCACATCGGAATTCCTTTTCGAGCAGATTTCCTACAAAAAGATCCGTAAGGCACATGCGGAAAAGTAGAAGTTCAAATTGTCATGCGATATCATAGACAGTACCTCATCCTCGGAATGAGACCAGTGCATAACAAGGTTTTTCCATTCAATGTCTTCTAAATTTAGCATAGGAGACTTCACCAGAAATTCGTTTATAGACTTGCCATCAAAGTGTGATTTCCTCAGGTAACACCGATACTGCTACAATACTTCCTTGAAAAGCGTAAGCAAGCTTTGCTCGTCATGACTATCCAGATTGACCCTCGCCTACTTACAACAATGTAATGTAAATCATTGATGTGTTCAATCAGCAGAAAACAGGAAAATAATCACCATGAATAATAATACTTACACGTAAGTGGGACAGGAAGATGTGAAAATGGTCTTTGTCTTCACTATAATCTTCCCATGATGGGAATATATGCACGTTGTCCCTAACAACATTGAAAATATTGTCTTTTAAACTGGGAATAACTGGAATGGGGTTCCAATCTGCAGGATTTGGCTGTCTCTGCAGTTGGGATAGGTCTTCGGTCGGTGGACTTGCTATACTTTTTACTGGAGTGGGATTTTTCTGTGGTACGGTTGGTGCTATGGCAACTAAAATCGGCATACCATTTGCTAGAGTGCAGGTCCTGTGTGGTGGGGCTAGTGGTGTGGCCAGTGAAGTATGGGTATAGTCTGCTGGAGTCGGTCCTACATTTTGTGTCACTGGTTGTACATCCAATATAAGTGGGGTGCTGTCTGATTTCTCTGGCACAACCACGTTTTTCAAGGACTTTGCTGGTGCTCCTTTAGGTTCGGCAATCACCCTCTTCCTTTTTGATGTCTGATGCACAAGAACAACATTTGAGTGGAAAAACATGGTATGATGACAGATGGAATATGTATTGATAATGGATGGGAATGACATCTCGACATATATGATGAGTAAACTAAGAAGATGGCGGTGCAACAAAGTAGAAGAAATGCAAGACAACATATGCAAGATACGCGCAATCAATAATACCTTGCCAAATTAGAACAGGCACCTTGATGGGTGAACAGGACAGGCCATCTGCCTTTGACTCCTCGAGGTTAGAATAGTCATTAGGATCATATTCTGAACAAGAATCAACAGGTGGGGAGCGTATGAGTTTCATTGCATCCAGAATTGCACTCAATGCCTTGGTGCCAATTATGTAAGTCATTGCAGGGTTTAGCTTCAAGAGTGCACTGCTGCTAGTGCAACACAAAGCGACTACATAGATCATAGTGTAGATATAACGAGAAAACCGTAAGCGTCAGAGTAAAATCAGCAAAGTGGAACTTGCTGGAATATATGTGCTAGTATTGCCGGTACGGCTACAAAGGCTTTGGATACCAGCTCTCTACAAGTGAAGGTGCGGTACTGTTAATATCAGTGTAACTCTCAAAGGCGACACAACTCCCTGCATTTCCTTGCTATTCTTATAGTTTTCAAGTGGGCAGGCCACTACAAATCCTATTCCCATGTTTACAAAATTCTACGAATCAAAGAGGCCCGAAGAGTTCAAAGTGTCCATCACAACTGACCGTATAGACCTCTACACTGCAAATGTCCCTGCTCATCTTCACGACAAGGAACATACTCTACTAATATCATACTCCCTCCATTCCAAAATATAAGTCTTGGTAGAGATTTCCACTATGGATCACATACAGATGTATCCAGATACATTTTAGAGTGTAGATTCACTCATTTTGTTCCATATGTAGTCCATGGTGGAATCTATACAAAGACTTGTATCTAGGAACGGAGAGAGTACTTATTAAAGAAGAATGGAAGAGGAACATGCTAAAGAAGAGCAAGGAGATTTTGGATAATAAAATGTTCTTTGCGCAGTGCCCACACATGATGAACCAGAGCGCACTAAGAAAGCAACTCCCTGCTGTCTCTCTATATGTGGTGCACGTGCTTTTTCGAAAGTAAAGTAGGGACATTAGCTTACCAATTAAATGTTATCCTTTTTAGTAATATCAGCATCATATCAGATTCATACTTGAGCAAAAAGTTTGGAATTATGAGTGGCACGTTGTTTAGCTTGATGGATTCAGGAGCAGTGCTAAGTAGGTACAATGATGGTACTGAATATAAAGGCATGTCTGCATGCATGTCGCGTGACTTTTGTCATTTGGGTCAGTTGACCATTTCAGGTGGTTGGATGAAGATCCTACGTCTCCTAACCCTTCTTCTTCCTCGTCTCTGATTCTTCCCATACAGAACACCACACGGGCCGCCGACCGGACCACCAACCCCCACTGCCTGTGTTCCCCCGCCACCCCACCCCCACCCACATCGAGTTTTCTTCGTTCGGCTAGGCCCCGTCACCGCCCCCACAACCACCGTCCCCACCAGAGCCCCTTCGTTCTCACCGGCAAACTCCGGCGATCTCTAAAAAATCGACTAACCCAATTTTGAAATTTAGTCTACTATGATTTAACTAGTGTGGAATATAAAAGGGGAAAACCATAAGCATTGGGAGTATAGTGTTGAGCGTGCCGTTGCGGATCTGAAGGTCCAAACCGGACAAAGTTAACTTCGCAACCAATGGTTGCTTTCAACCAGCAAGTAGGTGATGGACAAGAAATCAGAGTAAAGCAGTGGCGATCTATTTTCTTGCTGCGATAAATAAGTTGAGAAGATACGAAAGAGTACCGCTTCTGGTGCGGCGCCGTGTATGCATCTGTTGAGAATTTGACGGTGTTGTGGTAGTGATGGCTGTCGGCAGCGTGGAAGCAGATCTAGGAGTGTAACACCCACGATGCGGCTATATCTCCCACGTGTCGGGGCATGACTTAGATGCATAACCGCATGGTAGGCATGTCGCAAGAGGGGTCATCTTCACATATCCCATGTACTGAATAAGAAAGGGATAAAGAGTTGGGTTACAATCGCCACTTCACACAATATATAAATATATCATACATCATCCAAGAATACAATCAAGGTCCAACTACGGAACCAAAATAAAGAAAGACCACCCCAAATACTAGATCCCCGATCGCCCCAACTGGGCTCCACTACTGATCTAAAAGGAAACGAAACAAAACAACGATCAAGGACTTCATCGAGCTCCCATCTGAGCTGGGTTGCGTCACCTACACTGGTATCATCGGCACCTGCAACTGTTTGGAAGTATCTGTGAGTCACGGGGACTCAGAAATCTCACACCCTCGTGATCAATACTATTGGAGCTACAACAAACACTAGCATATATGGTGGCTAACTTACGCAAAAGAGAGCGAGAAGAGCAGCAAAGCACGGTCGAGAATCTAGAAGTGATCCTGAAACTACTTACGTTCAAGCATAACCCGAGACCTTGTTCTCTTCCCGGACTCCGCTGAAAAGAGACCATCATGGATACACACGCGGTTGATTCATTTTAGTCAAGTTATGTGTCAAGTTCTCTACAACCGGACATTAACAAATTCCCATCTGCCCATAACCGCGGGCACGGCTTTCGAAAGTTCAAAACCCTGCAGGGGTGTCCCAACTTAGCCCATCACAAGCTCTCACTGTCAACGAAGGATATTCCTTCTCCCAGGAAGACCCGATCAGACTCGGAATCCCGGTTACAAGACATTTCGACAATGGTAAAACAAGACCAGCAAAGCCGCCCGATGTGCTGACATCCCGATAGGAGCTTCACATATCTCGTTCTTAGGGCAACATCGGATGAGCAATCCGTACAACTAAAACCAGCCCTCAAGTTTCCCCGAGGTGGCGCTGCAAGGGGCTCTAGTTTGGACCAACACCAAGAGAAGCACTGACCCGGGGGGTTAAAATAAAGATGACCCTTGAGTCTGTAGAACCCAAGGGAAGGTGATAGGTTGTTAGGCAAATGTAAAACCATGTTGGGCCTTGCTGGAGGAGTTTTATTCAAAGCGAACTGTCAAGGGGTTCCCATAACACCCAACCGCATAAGGAACGCAAAATCAAGGAACACAACACCGGTATGATGGAAACTAGGGCGGCAAGAGTGGAACAAAACACCAGTCATAAGGCCGAGCCTTCCACCCTTTACCAAGTATATAGATGCATTAAAGTAAGTAAGATATAATAATGATATCCCAACAATATCCATGTTCCAACATGGAACAAACTTCATCTTCACCTGCAGCTAGCTACGCTATAAGAGGGGCTGAGCAAAGCGGTAACATAGCCAAACAACGGTTTGCTAGGAAAGGTGGGTTAGAGGCTTGACATGGCAATATGGGAGGCATGATATAGCAAGTGGTAGGTATCGCGGCATGGCAATAGAGCGAACAACTAGCAAGCAAAGATAGAAGTGATATCCAAGGTATGGTCATCTTGCCTGAAATCCCGCAAGGAAGAAGAACGAGTCCATGAAGAAGACAAACAGACATAGTCGAACGAATCCTCACAAACACGACGTTATCGGAACTAACCCGAAGAAGCAACACCGGAAAGAAGCAAACAACATGGTAAACAACCATCACATAATCATGGCATGATGCACAACCAAGTATGATGCATGTCCGGTTTAAAGAGGCATGGCATGGCAAAGTGCAACAAACAACACTATAAGTTAAATGGAGCTCAATATGCAACGAATTGCATATTGACAAAACACCACATTCGATTATTTAGTTCTCTCTCGTTTATGTACCCAACAATATTAAATGTTGTTAAACATGGCAAGAGGTGAAGCATAATAAAACTACCTATCTAGGCAAGTTTAAATGAGGCCGGATCAACAAGCAACAAGTCCGGAAAAACCTCATGTGCATATTTTTAGATTTGGTACTGTTCTGCCCTAAACAATATTTTAGAGTTGTTAAACATATAATATGATGCCACCATGTTAAACTAGGCAGTTTTCTACCCCATTTACATATAAAGTTCGTTAGGCTTGGAGCTATGGTTATTTAGTTATGAAATAAAGCATTTTAACATGGCAATATAGAAAAATAAATGCAAACAATAGTTTAAACATTTTAAACATGGTTGAAAGTTGGACATTATTAAACTAGATGAAATTCTAGTCATTTTACATATATAATTTGTTTTAATATGATGCACCGTTTGTGAGTTATGAAATGCATGATCTAGAGGGACTATCGTGTAAAACTGCCATCTCTGGAAAAATTAGCTAGAACGTCCGGGGAAAAAACATGCGTTGGGCCGAAACTTGCTGGCCCAGCAGGAATAGGGGAGGAGCTGGGTGCGTCCTCACCATGGGCCATGGCCCAGATCTGGAGAGGTAGCAGTAGGGTCGCTCGATCGATGTGGCACTTGTCCACACTAGCGCTGGACCAAGTCAACCAGGGGGCAGCGCTGGTCGTCTCATTCTGGGAAGCTGCTCGATGCTGCAAGCGGTGTGGAGGAGGCCGGGAAGACGGGGACGAGCGCCTGGACTCGGATCCATCTAAGGGCGAGGGGACAGGGAGATCCGGTGGAGGTTGGAGCTCCAGGCGGCTACGGAAGCACGGATCCGAGCGGACGAGCTTGAGGCGCTACTGCTTCCTGAACACTCCTAGGACGCCATGACGGGCTCCCTGTATGAGAAGACAGAGACTGAGAGATATGAGAAAGAGCAGGAGAAGGGAGAGGAAGGAAAGGAAGGTAAGGGCGGCGCAGTGGTGCCTGAGCACCGAGCGAGGTAGGGAGGAGGCCAGTGGCATGACCTGCTGCTGTTGCTGTCGGCGACGTGGATGTGCGAGGCCATGGGGAGGCCATGGGGTTGAGCTCCGGCGGCGGTGGTCAAATCCATGGCGGGGACGGGGCTCCTTCTGTTTGGAAACCAACGAGATGGAGTGGCTGTTGCTGCCGGTGGCGGAGTTGACGAGGCGGGGGCACGAGGTGGAGGAGCGCTCGGGCACTGCTGCTCGAGGGCACGATGTCCATGGTGTCAGGGCAGAGTTCCTTTGGTTCCTACGGAAGCAGGAGAAGGAGAGAGAGAGGGATTAGAGCAGAGGAGGGAGTAGACGACAGGGAAGGAGAAGAAGGGGCGCAGGAGGGGCTCGGGTTGGCCGGCCAATGATCCCAAGGTGGGAGGAGGCTGTAGGCTTCGGTGGTTGGCTGGGCGAGGGGATCAAGAGAGATCGAGGGAGGGGATCCCGAGGAAGAGGACTTGGTGGAGTGGCGGCGGCGATGAGATGGATGGGACAGCCTGCCTAAAATCTAGGGTTGGACTTATATTTATATCAAGTGGATCTAAAAGCAGACTAATGGAAAACCCTTAGATTTAAATCGGACGGACGAGAAAATTGTCTAGAAGAGAGTCCAAATAAATAAAACAAAGATATTTTGGGGATGTTTGAAGATGATCCGGACGCAACGGTGACGATTGTCTGGGTTGGGTTCGGGGGAGTTTTCTGACGCGCGCGTGAGGAGGGCCGTGGGCTGACTAGAGAGGTTAGATTGGGCCTGGCGGTAAGTAGTGGATTGTGTAGACGGTCTAGGGAGGAAAGAGAGGGAAAGCCCGTCAACAGGTTTCGGAGACCGAAAACGTCCGACGATTTGACCGACTATATTGTCGCTATAGTTAATCGTTGGGGCGTCAATCGGACTCCGAATGCGATGAAACTTGGCAGGCGACCTACTAACAACGAAACAACACCGCACGCCAACTTTCATCCCATTCCGAGAAAATTTTCTGACCACTTATAAAATAATATTTCGGACATGCCGCGGGCGCGTGCGAGTGTGGTTGGGCTCAGAACTGAAACGGAACGAACGGGGAGACCCAGGCGGTTGCAAGTTTGAAAACATGATGATGCAATGACATGATGACATGGAAAGATGTGACACACAAGCAAATGACACGTCAACAAACAACGAATAACTGAAAGACACCTGGCGCATCGGTCTCGAGGCGTTACAAGGAGGGTAGACGGTGGCAGCGGGGCGGGGTGGACGAAACGGTCGTAGGAGCGGCGCCGGAAAGGTGGACGACGGCGGGGATGAAGCGAGAGGACGGGATGCAAGGATCGCGGTCCGAAGCCGTGGATGAGAGAGGTCGATCTCTTGTAATGGGTGACAGCGTCGGGGTATCAGCTTCGGCATGGTGGAGGAGGACGGCGGTGGATGGGGTGGCGAATGGAGGAGGCTGGGATGGAGAGGGTGTTTTGGCGCCCACGGAGTACGAATGGGGAAATGGAGGTTGAGAGGAAGGGGGGAACCATGTCTTCAGGGCGCATTTGTCTCAAATGCGAGGAAATTTACAAACTTAGCCCCCGTTTCAATTTCCTACATCATAGCAATATTAGTCGGTTGGGGATAGGACGGTAATCTCGCATTCACCGAATTTTTGCCGATGAGAGTTTGTTTTTGGCGCCCACCGTGTATGAATCGGGGAGGGAGTCGATTTTGGCTGAGGACACACTGTGTTTTGGCGCCCACCATTTATGAATCCGGGTGAGAGGTAGTTATGTCACGTTTGAGTGAAATTATAAACCTACCCCTATCGAAACCTATAGAAATCGAGTAGATAGGCTTTGCATGGCAAGGATAGGCAGTAGTAATTTCCATCTCACAGATTTTGGTTTCGAGCGGTTACTGCGACTTTCCCCGCTTCGTTCAAATTTTTGCAGAGTGCACGTTTACCGTGCCAACTCAATTCGAATCCCATTTGTATTCTGGTTTTTCAGGCAGGATCCATTTTTGATTGGAATAAAATTCTATATACATCATTTTTTATATATACTTTCAAAAGCACACCACCCTTTATATATAAATATGGTTTACAAATGGCATGATCTCAGATTCATAAGGTTGTATCCATCAATTTGGATTTTCAAATATTTGAAACCACTTTATGTTGAAATCCAATGTATCCATTCCTCGCTAACTGTCTGCAATTAATGTGTGTTTCATGCGGGTTTTTTTACTTCTCAAACATGTATAATGTGTTTCACACACGCAACATATAGTGTAATCCCGTTTAGACATTAATTGCATATAAACCATGCATTGTTTCTGATTAAAGAATATGCATGTTTGATACACCAATTTGCGTTATGATATTATCAATGTCGTGATCTCCAATTTAAATATTTGAATCCCATTTAATCTAGATATTCGTCTCATATAACTATCACTCATGCTTATATAGGACTATCTCTCTAGACCTATACACGTTCATTGTCTCTCAGGTATCTCTCATGCTACCTGTATGTTGACAATGATCTTTTATCTTCGTAACACGCTGACGGTACTCTCTCCCTCGACCTTCATCACTCTATCTCTCTCTAAGTATATCTCGCTCCCTACTATGTGTCCCTAACTATGATTCTCCATGTGGAATGTCTTTCTCATACACAAACACAAAAATTTGTCTCCCGGGGTGTCATTTCTCTCTACTATTACCCTATGTGCCACTCGCACACCCCTCATACAGAGATGTCTTTTGCTCCTTAGGTATGAGAACCTACGACTCTTCCTCTTAAGCATCTCTTTCTCACACACAAACACAAACTCTGTCTCCCAAGGTCTCATATTTCTCCACTGTTCTCTTGTATGTCTCTCACACACACTCTCTCTCCCTCGAGATATCTTGCGTTCCCTCATATGTCTCTCTAGCTATCACTCTCGTTGTGAAATATCTTTCTCTCTCGCAGACACAAAACTCTGTCTCTCGGGATCTCGTTTCTCTCCGATATTTGTTTGTATGTGAGTCACATGCACCCTGTCTTCATCTCTCTCACACCCACACACATAACTCAACCTTCTGATCCACTCAACTCCTATCTGTAACGCACACTAGCTAGCATCTTTATCTTTCTATTTATATGTTTCTCCATCAACCTTCTTTCATTTATAGGTTGATCTCTTTTGCACAATCATTGTGCCTCACTCCCTTTGCTCGCCATAGATGCATGCTCCAGCCCATGCCACTATCTCTTAAAGACAAAAACACATGCTCAATTGTCGGGCCTTCTTCCCTGCATTCTCACATGCATGCATATTGTCATAACGACCCGTCTCTCCCATGTCGTTGATCTTATGACTTATGTCTTCTTTCTTTTATCTCGATCATGCGCGCGCGCACACACACACATCCCACGTATACATGTATACCTCTCACACATGCACGTTCAAGGTCTCTATGTCTCCATACGTAGTTAATTACCCTCAACCCTAACGCCACATCTAATCGTTCTCTTTTTGTGTGCACATAACTTCCGCCTGGATGGGTAAAACACACACTCACACTTAACAATCTCCTTCTAGATAACCCCCTCTCACTCTTCCGCTATATCTCCGAAACCAATAAGACCATCTCTTCGTTTAATTCCCGCCTACATGCACCATCGATATATAGTAGTCTTCCTCGGTGTATCTCGAACAAACACGTTCTCTCGATCTCTCACGCGCACACACCTTCTCTTCCCTCTTTACGGGCATTTTCTCTCTCGCACCCCATCGTTAGTGACCTCTGCCATACACATCACCTCTCTATGATGAAGCCATGCACACTTAAATTACATCCGCCACCGAGGACCGCACGACACACACACACACGCACAAACATACCCACCCACCCACCCACGCCCCACCCCACACACACACAAACACACACACACACACCTACCCACCCACCCACACACACTAACACACACACACACTAAGACTCCATCACACACACACACTAACACTCCATCTTTCTCTCTCTCTCTCACACACACACCCACCCACACACAAACACTAAGACTCCATCTCACACACACATGCTCTAGGCGGAGCATTTGTTCCAACCACCCTTCATCCAACCTTACCCGTATGATAAACAATCACCTTAATTTACTTGTATAACATGGACACATTCCACTTTACTTTAGTAGTTAGCAAACTTATCATCTGTACCCTTATAAAAAACCGAGTTGGCGATGATGGTGTGCCTGCCATCTTGTAATATAGACCGTCTGATCTATATCTGATGGATAGAAAGCAAACTATGATAATTTTACAAAAGATACCCGCTCCTCTCTCCACATCCTTATCTCCCACAACCTCATTGTTGAGAAATTAAAAAAGAAAGTCTCTAGAACAATCTAGAATGGTGGCCGCTACCGCCTGCCGGCGCCGTCCATCCCCATGCCTCCGCCCATTTTGACCACTAGTCACCACCATGCTCCACTCCTCCTCACCTTATCTCTCATCTTTCATTTTTTCGATGACATTCTCGAGATACCAGTTTTCCGATAAAATTCTCGAAATATCATTAGTTTTTACACATGGGATTACTCTTGCATGGGTAAATCACAACAAGTGTTTTGTAAAAAAATGCTATTGATTTTCCATGCAATGCACGAGCATCTTTCTTGTAATTATATAACGCAAATCACGAGCAGGAACTGACATTTTTTACACAACCACGTTAACATGGCCACGTAAATCAGTAGCTAAAGTAAATACCATTATACTAATATCCCGATGCAAAAGGTTGGGTACATGTCCGAAGAGTAGAGTCGCACACACATACTCTGTCTCTCAGAATCTCTCTCTCTCACACACACACCAGGTACGTGACGCCCACTTAAGCAGACACGTATGTTACAATTTGTGCACCTGCGGGTACACGTGATGCTGCACATTTATTTAAGCCGGACAACGAACCCAAACAGTAGCTGCATTCATTCCCCTCCCGCCGCCACTTGTCTGGTCGCCGTCGCTCGGTAGCCATGGCCCGACCGAAGGTAACAACACACACCATACTCTCGCCGGAGGAGCCCTTTAATCTGGAAATTTTAGGGGTCATGCATGCATATTTTTGTGCTAGCACTCCTATATAAGGGTTGACCGGTCGCTTCCCGTGGACGTGCGCGGGCGGTGGAAGAGGAAGGAGAAGGGAAGCGGGTTCTGGAGTAACGTTTTTACCACAATTTCTAAGGAAACTGAGTGCAATAATTGAGTAGTTTTGCAAACTACCAGTACTACACCTGAAACGGTTCAAAACCTACACTCCCTTGCCAGCACGTGCTTCCCCCGTTGTAACATCCCAAAATTTCAATTTGGAATGTTATACATAGATCATTCATGCATATCATATTTTATTGCATTTCATTTCTCGATCATCAAAAACCTAAGCAACTCAAGGACCCTCGGAGAGAGTTGGGGATTTCTTTGTTTACATATTTGAATTCTATCAAATATTGAAACGAGGATTTTGGTTTTAATTATTTTTCTCTCCAAAAATATTTCATATTAAGATATATGAGAGGAGATAAAATGACTTCACCAAAATAATTGAAATATTGGAGGAAAAATATTAAAATCAAAATATTTGATTTGATTTGGATTTTATTGCTATTTTATTCGCATTAGAAAAATTGCATGTTTTCAAAATTGCATTTTAGGGCCAAGAAAATATTCATCTCGTTCTAAATATTTTATTTAGACGGTGAAAATTTGTTTTGGCATTTTTAGTTTTTATTTTATTTTCTAGGATTTATTTAAGTTCCGGCAAAATTATTAAAAAAAACTCAGCGCCCGACTCGGCCGAAGCCCAGCCGAGCCGGCCCAACCGCCCCGCGCCTCGTCTTCGACCTGGAGACCGCGAGCGCCGCCGCAGCTAGCCGAGTCCGGCCGGGACTCCTCCCCGCCCCGCCGTGCACCCTCCCCCAAGCACCCCCCTCCTTAAATACACCGCTCCCGCTCCCGCACCCCACCCCACCACCCAACCCGAGCCGCCCCGCCGCCTAGACCGCGAGAGCCGCCGCCGCTAGCCGAGTACGACCGGGACTCCTCCCCGCACCGGCTTGCCCCTCCCCCAAGCACCCCCCTCCTTGAATACACCGCCCGCGCACCCCACCCCGCCACCCAACCCGAGCCGCCCCGCCGCCGCCGCCACTTGCAGCCATCGCCGCCTAGCGCCGCGCCGCCGCCTACCGCCGCTGCCCGCCGCCGCCCCGGGCCACCAGCTGCCGCAGGCCCGCTTTGCCGGAGCCGCCCCGCCTCACCGGACCTCTTCGGAGGTATAAGCCGCCGTTCGTTTTTTTAAAACTGGTTCGGTTTTTTAGAAAACCCTAGGTTTGTTTTTTTTCAGATCGGTTCACCGGTTTTCTCGATTTAGTTTATATAGCGGACGTTCGTCCGTACATTCGTTTTAACGAACGGTTTTAGCTCGTTAGTTACAGACAACGAACGTTCGTTCGTTATCCTGTTCGTCAATTTTCTTCTCTTGGATTTGCCGCGATTATTTTCAATCGTGATTTCTGATCCGATTTTCTTTCAGTTTATCTTTTCACTTGTTTATCAGAATCAGGCGATTCAAGCACCTAGATCTTCATCTCGAAACCCTCTTTCTGTTTAATCAACTTGAGCAAGATTTTGGTACTGTAAAATTTGACTTTAGTCCAGATTAGTAAACGGATCTTGTTTCTTTCGTAGTTTGAGTTTCGTTGCTCCGCTTGATTTGATTCTTGTCGCCAACCAGAGTTCTTAAGTTGTACTTTCTTGTTAGATCTTCTTATTTGAGATTTACCCGTGTTTCTTTGCTTGATTGCTTATGTATGCTATTGTTTGTTTGCGATAGAACATCCAGAGTGCGATGCGTGCTACTATGAGTCCCTAGGTTTCGCGGATCGTCAGCAAGGCAAGTAACACATTGATCATACTCCTTCCATATCCAGTTTTTATGCATTAGTTCCAATCCTCAAACATTGCATGATTAGGATGTGATTAACATGTGGGACGGGAAGTAGTTGATGAGGTAGAACCTATTGCCCTACTATATTCAAACCCTGGGAGTTACTTCTACGCGTTGCTTATATTGTTATGCTATGCTCATAGACGTGGTTTGGGTGAGTGATATCCATGACAGATGTGAGATTGTTAATTAGTGGTACAACTTAAGGTGGCAACTTAAATACACATCTGGGTGGATTGAGGCACCTGGAGTACCTAGTACTGCGTGTATTTTTGGAAATCCCGGAGTACCCGTGTGATCTTCCTATGGACCGACACCCAGGCTCAAAGGGAGCTGAGATTATTCATGCTAGAAACTTACGTGTGCAACCACAAGCTATTATGGGCTCTAGCATAGTTGAGTAAGTTACGTGAAGCTCTTGAAGAGGTGGATCAGCAGGTAGTGGATTTTTAGGTTTGGTATGGTCTGCCCGGAGTAGAGAGTTAATGTTTCTGAAAGACTGTGTCTCGGTCATCCATTTCTCAAACACCCTGTAGCGCGAGAAAACCAACGGAGGAGATTGAGTCTTGTGGGGAAAAGTGCGCAAACCTCTGCAGAGTGTATAAACTAATCATGGTTAGCCGTGTCCCCGGTTATGGACATTCTTTAGTATCTAGTACTTGGAGTATCTTAAGTATCTCATCACCCTAAAAATAATATTATTGGGTTGTTAATCACCTTAATTGGGATTGAGTTGCAGGAACCTTCTCAATGATGTTTCAACTACCATGATAGTTAAATAAAATCTATTCCTTTGTTGTAGTGAAAAATTGGCTTTTCGCAAAAACTATAACCATATCGCTTTCCACCAGCCAAATATGCATGTGGTGATAGCATTATTCTGTTCTTGCTCTACTGTGTTATTCTGCCAGCATATTCCATGTGCTGACCCGTTTTCGGGCTGCAATGTATTATGTTGCAGACATTTCAGACAAGGAGTAAGGTTCGTTAGGTCGTTGCCGTGCAGCTCAGCTATGTCGTTGGAGTTGATGGACTCACTTTATCTTCCAAGCCTTCCGCTGTTATCGTATTAGATGACCTTAAGCCATATTTATTTTAATAAGTTCTCTTTTGAGACATTTGATGTAATAAGTGTGTGATTGCTACTCTGTTATAAATCCTTGAGTACTGTGTGTGTCAGCATTACCGATCCAGGGATGACACTGAAGCACAGATACTTGACCATTTGAGGTCGGGTCGCTGCAAGATGGTATCAGAGCACACGCTGAGTGTAGGACACGACCACTAAGCTAAAGCCCTAGATCACTATTCTCTTCTCACTTCTGACTCCTCTCCATTTTCTATTCTTTAGGATGGCGGACGCAAGGAACAAGTTTGCACAACCGGATGAAGAAGCACCTTCTGGACGACACTGGAAGGAAGTCACTAGGTACCTGAACATTGGAATACCAAGCTTCACCAGGATTTACAACGCCACCTTACCAGAAGAGGAGAGATGGATGATTCAAGTTCAAGTTCCAGGAAGGACATTTACACCAGTCACTAAGCCCATATATTTTTCTTTCGATGCACCAACCTGGAGTCTAGGAAAGAGTATGGCAGCTCACATCACCATGGGACGCATTGGAGAAGTTTATCATAAGGAGCTTAAGGATACTATCTATCGGATTTGTGGGCACCGAGACGAGCAATGGGAGATGATCAGTACCAGGAAGGATAGATCAATTACAGCTTTCATCCAGGAGTTAAACCAGCACATTCGTCGCCAGGAGAACCATATGTGCACAGGAATGATAGATCTGAAGAAGGCGATGACTAGGATCACGGAACTGGATGAAGAACTTAAGGCTACAAATTAAGATTATGACGAGGAAATCGTCGTACTAGTGGAGAAGAATGACGATCTGGAAAGGAAGCTAGGAGTATTCATGGGAGACCCTGCACCAGGAGGAGAAGACGAATAACCCAAGGAGATTCGCCCGTATGACTACATCATCATCGATGACACCGACACAGACCCCGACGATAGCGATGATGACTATGAAGACGAAGCTGGAGCAGACATCATGGAGTCTTCAACCGAGGAATATTTTTAGTAGACCACCACATCAGTAGTAGTATTTCACCATATATATAGTATAGTCCGATCACTTTTGTAATGATAGTTAGATCGATTGTATGCCCTTGCTTGATTGATTGAGTGAAATGATTGTGTTTGTCTCATGTGCATATGGGTAGTGTTTTTCTCATTAGACCTCCTTCTATTCTAATCTCTCCCCTCTAAACCCATCAGATGCCTCCGAGACGTGACCCCGGATTTACTTTCCCACCGGGGCTCACTCAGTTGATCCATCAGCAGAATAACCTGATGCAGTTGTTAGTTCAGAACCAAGGTAACAACAACAACAACCCACCACCGCCACCACCAGTTGACAACTTAGTCCGCTTTCTGAGGTTGCAGCCGCCGGTGTTTTCCAGTAGCACCGAGCCGATAGTGGTAGATGATTGGCTCCACAGGATTGGAACAGAGTTAACCACTTTAGGATGTACAGGTGCTGAGAAGGTGCATTTTGCCGCACATCAGTTGGATGGACCAGCAACCTCATGGTGGGAGAATTACACTGTCACCTACCCTATAGCCACTGTTACATGGGACCAGTTTCAGCAAGCATTCCGTACAGCCCATGTCTCAACTGGAGCTATGAGTATGAAGAAGCGTGAGTTTCACAACTTACGCCAGGGGAACCGTACTGTTGCTCAGTACGCGGATGAGTTTAGCAAGTTATCTTGCTATGCCCCTGACGATGTGGCCACGAATGCCGCAAAGCAGGAGAAGTTTATGGAAGGGCTGAATGATGAGATGAGCATGAAGTTGATGGTGGCAACATTCAACAACTACCAGGAGTTGGTAGATAAGGCTCTTATGATTGAAGGGAAGCAGCAGCAGATTGAGAGCCGTAAGAGGAAGTATGGACAAGGAAGGTACAATTCAGGAGCTCGGTAGAAGCCTCGCCTAACCCCGAACTCGGGAGGACTTGTTCATAACCATGGAGGCCACGCCCACAATGGAGGAAGTACCCATAATCATACTGGCCCAAGGAATGGGAATGGGAATGGAGCAAGCAACAATTAGAACCGTTCCAATCCAGCCACACCCGCCAAGAGAGACCTAAGCCACGTTACTTGTTTCAAGTGCGGGAAGACTGGACACTATGCCACGGTGTGCCCTGAAGCAAAGAATGGAAACGGCAATGGGAGCGCTGGAAAGAAGCCCAATCCATTCAACAAAGGACAAGTGAACCACGTTAACGCGGAGGAGGTTGAAGAGCAGCCAGACGCGGTTATTGGTAATTTTTTGGTTAAGTCTTTTACTGCCCTTGTTCTTTTTGATACTGGTGCATCGCATTCATACATATCAAGGGAATTCGTGGATAAGTTTAAACTACCAACCCAAACCCTTAGGACCCCTCTGTTAGTGAGTTCACCTGGAGTAGAGTATATGGCTAGTCGATGGTGCGACCAGATACCCTTAACCATTGGTAGCCATGTTTTTCCGTCTGACCTAATAATCTTGGAGTCACAAGGATTGGATGTGATATTAGGCATGGACTGGATGTCAAAGTATGGAGGAAGCATTGACTGTGTTAGTAAGTCAATTTGTCTCACCACCCCTGAGGGAAAAAGGATTAAGTATTTATCTACGCATGCGCCAAGGAGTAGCCAAGTGAATACCCTCACGGGAGTTGTTCAGGAGGAAGTGCCTGTAGTGAAGGATTACCCAGATGTTTTTCCAGAGGAGTTACCAGGCATGCCACCGGATCGAGACATCGAGTTTTTGATAGAAATGTTGCCAGGCACCGGGCCGATATCAAAGATACCATATCGGATGCCCACAAATGATCTAGAGGAGATTAAGAAACAGATCAAGGAGTTATTGGAGAAAGGTTACATTCGACGGAGTTCATCACCATGGGGAGCCCCAGTGTATTTGGTTCAGACGAAGGATAAGTCTCTAAGAATGGTTGTTGATTATCGTGCATTAAATGAGGTGACGATCAAGAACAAATACCCACTGCCGATGATCAATGATTTGTTTTACCAGCAGCAAGGAGCCAAGATGTTTTCAAAGATCAATCTGCGATTTGGATATCACCAGCTGTAGATACGAGAGAAGGACATACCAAAGACAACATTCACCACACGGTACGGGTTGTATGAATATACGGCCATGTCGTTTGGACTGACTAACGCCCCTGCCTACTTCATGAGCATGATGAACAAAGTGCTCATGGAATATTTGGATAAGTTTGTTGTGGTGTTCATTGATGATATAATGGTATACTCGAAGAATGAGGAGGAGCACAAAGAGCATTTGCGTTTAGTTCTCGAGAAACTCAGGGAACATCAGTTGTATGCCAAGTTCAGCAAATGCGAGTTTTGGCTGAAGGAAGTTGGATTCCTTGGACATGTTATATCAGGAGAAGGTATAGCAGTAGATCCCACCGAAGTTCAGTCAGTCACTGAATGGTTGGCATCCACTTCAGTTAGCGAGATACGCAGTTTTCTTGGACTCGCGGGATACTATCGGAGATTCATTGAGAATTTTTCCAAGATTGCGAAGCCAATGACGGAGTTATTGAAAAAGGATACCAAGTTTAAATGGATGGAAGAATGTGAGAAGAGTTTTCAGGAGTTAAAGAAACGTTTGACTACAGCCCCAGTGCTGAATCTGCCAGATATACGCAAGGATTTCCAAGTGTATTGCGATGTTTATCGCCTAGGACTTGGAAGTGTGCTTATGCAGGATGAAAGAGTTGTTTCGTATGCCTCACAACAACTAAAACCGCACGAATTGAATTATGCCACGCATGATTTGGAGTTGGCAGCCGTAGTGCATGCGTGGAAGACCTGGAGACATTACCTTATTTTAAATCGTTGTGATGTGTACACGGATCATAAGAGTTTGAAGTACATTTTCACACAGAAGGAGCTGAACCTTAGGCAGAGGAGATGGTTGGAGCTTATAAAGGATTATGACATGAAGCTTCACTATCATCCAGGCAAGGCCAATGTCGTAGCAGACACTTTGAGTCAGAAGAGTTATGGGAACACCCTACTAAGCACGAGATTGCCAAAGGAGTTAGCAGAGGATCTCAGGGAACTTCGATTGGAGATTGTTCCTAGAGGTTTGGTTGCAAAAATGGAGGTTCAATCTACATTGTTAGGAAAGATTCGAGAAGCTCAGAAGGATGACAAAGAGATTGCCGAGATAAAAGAGAGAATGAGCGAAGGAAAGGCCAAAGGTTTTCGTGAGGATGAGCACGAAACCTTATGGTTTGAAGACCGTGTTTATGTGCCCAATAACACAGAGATCAGGAAGTTAATACTTCAGGAGGCTCATGACTCACCATACTCGATACACCCCAGAAACACCAAGATGTATTTGGATTTGAAGGAACGTTTCTGGTGGACTGGTATGAAGAAGGATATTGCCGAGTATGTAGTCGTATGTGATGTATGTCAGAGAGTGAAGGCTGAGCATCAAAAGCCAGCAGGATTGTTATAGCCTATGCCGATACCCCGAATGGAAGTGGGATAAACTTGGAATGGATTTCATCACCGGATTGCCCAGGACCAAATCATGATATGATTCTACATGGGTAGTAGTGGATCGCTTGACCAAAGTAGCTCAGTTTATCCAAGTGAAAACCACCTATACAAGTGCAAAGTTGGCCAAGATATATATGAGCAAGATCGTATGTCTGCATGGAGTTCCGAGGACAATCGTATCAGATAGAGGAACACAGTTCACTTCAAAGTTTTGGCATCAGCTGCACCAAACTTTGGGGACAAGGTTGGAGTTCAGTATAGCATTCCACCCACAGACAGATGGAGAGACCGAGAGAGTCAACCAGATTCTGGAGTATATGTTGAGGGCATGTGCGCTAGATTATGGATCTAGTTGGGATGACAATTTTCCCTACGCGGAGTTCTCATTCAACACTAGCTACCAAGCCAGTTTGAAAATGGCACCGTTCGAAGCCCTGTATGGACGAAGGTGCAGAACACCGTTGATGTGGGATGAAGTTGGAGACCGACAGTTGTTTGGTCCAGATTTGATTAAGGAGTCCGAGGAGAAAGTTAAGATGATCCGAGATAGACTGAAGGTAGCTCAGTCCAGGCAAAAGAGTTATGCAAATTCGAAATGCAAAGAGGTAACCTATGAAATTGGAGATAGAGCATATCTGCGAGTACCACCCTTGCGAGGAGTGAAACGTTTTAGAGTTAAGGGAAAATTAGCCCCGAGATTTGTAGGACAGTATCGTGTTTTGGAACATATGGGAGAAGTTGCCTACAAGTTGGAGTTACCTGAAGGACTGTCAGGAGTTCATGATGTATTTCGTGCTTCACAGCTGAAGAAGTTTCATGCTGAGATGGCCGATATACCATTAAGAGATATCGTACCCTTGGAGGCGATTCAGTTGGACAGTGATTTGACCTATGAGGAAAAGCCAGTCAGGATTCTTGAATTTGCCAGCCGAGTCACCCGCAGCAAGGTTATCAAGTTTTGCAAAGTTCAGTGGAGCCACCATACCGAGGATGAAGCCACCTGGGAATGAGAGGATGTTCTTCGCAAAGACCACCCACACCTATTTTCTAGCCAACCCAAATCTCGAGGGCGAGATTCATCTTAAGGGGGTAGGTTTGTAACATCCCAAATTTTCAATTTGGAATGTTATACATAGATCATTCATGCATATCATATTTTATTTCATTTCGTTTCTCGATCCTCAAAAACCTAAGCAACTCAAGGACCCTCGGAGAGAGTTGGGATTTCTTTGTTTCCATATTTGAATTCTATCAAATATTGAAACGAGGATTTTGGTTTTCATTATTTTTATCTCTGAAAATATTTCATATTAAAATATATGAGAGGAGATAAAATGACTTCTCCAAAATAATTGAAATATTGGAGAAATCAAATATCTGATTTTATTCGGATTTTATTGCTATTTTATTCGCATTAGAAAAATTGCATGTTTTTCAAAATTGCATTTTAAGGCCAAGAAAATGTTCATCTCGATCTAAATATTTTATTTAGACGGTGAAAATTTGTTTTGGCATTTTTAGATTTTTATTTCATTTTCTAGGATTTATTTAAGTTCCAGCGAAATTATTTGAAGAAAAAACTTAGCGCCCGACTGGGCCGAAGCCCAGCCGAGCCGGCCCAACCACCCCTCGCCTCGTCTCTGGCCGGGACTCCTCCCCGCGCCGCCTTGCCCCTCCCCCAAGCACCCCCTCCTTAAATACACCGCCCCTGCACCCCACCCCGCCACCCAACCCGAGCCGCCCCGCCGCCTAGACCGCGCCGCCGCCGCCGCTTGCAGCCACCTAGCGCCGTGCCGCCACCTGCCGCCGCTGCCCCGCGCCGCCCCGCGTCACCCGCCGCCGCAGCCCTGCTTCACCGAAGCCGCCCCGCCTCACCGGACCTCGCTGGATGTATTAGCCGCCGTTCGTTTTTTTTAAAAATCGGTTCGATTTTTTTAGAAAACCCTAGGTTCGTTTTTAGAAAACCCTAGGTCCGTACGTTCGTTTTAACGAACGGTTTTCGCTCGTTAGTTACAGACAACGAACGTTCGTTAGCCTGTTCGTCAGTTTTCTTTTCTCAGATTTTCCGCGATTATTTTCAATCGCGATTTCTGATCCGATTTTCGTTTCAGTTTATCTTTTCGCTCGTTTATCGGAATCAGGCGATTCAAGCGCCTAGATCTTCGTCTCGAAACCCTCTTTCTGTTTAATCAACTTGAACAAGATTTTGGTACTGTAATATTTTACTTTAGTCCATATTAGTAAATGGATCTTGTTTCTTTCACAGTTTGAGTTTCGTTGCTCCGCTTGATTTGATTCTTTTCGCAAACCGGAGTTCTTAAGTTGAACTTTCTAGTTAGATCTTCTCATTTGAGATTTTCCCATGTTTCTTTGCTTGATTGCTTATGTATGCTATTGTTTGTTTGCAATAGAACATCCGGAGTGCGAAGCGTGCTACTACGAGTCCCTAGGTTTTGCGGATCGTCAGCAAGGCAAACAACACGTTGATCATACTCCTTCCATACCCAATTTTTATGCATTAGTTCCAATCCTCAAACATTACATGATTAGGATGTGATTAAAATGTGTGACGGGAAGTAGTTGATGAGGTTGAACCTATTGCCCTGTTATATTCAAACCCTGGGAGTTACTTCTATGTATTGCTTATATTGCTATGCTATGCTCGTAGACGTGGTTTGGGTGAGTGAATCCATGACAAATGTGAGATTGTTAATTAATGGTTCAACTTAAGGAGGCAACTTTAATACACATCGGGGTGGATTGTTTGTTGGGCACCTGCGGAATCCAGTGTTGTCCTAGGATACCCCGGAGTACCCGTGTGATCATCCTAAGGTCCGCCACCCAGGCTCAAAGAGAACTGAGATATTTTCAAGCTAGAAACTTCTGTGTGCAGCCACAAGCTATTATGGGCTCTAGCATAGTTGAGTAAGTCGCGTGAAGCTTCCGAATAGGTGGATTAGCAGGTAGAGGGATGTAGGCTAGTATGGTCTGCCCAGAGTAAGGAGTTAATGCTTATGAAAGATGTGTCTCGGTCATCCGTTTCTCAAACACCATGTAGTGCGAGAAATCCAACGGAGGAGATCGAGTCTTGTGGGGAAAAGTGCGCAAACCTCTGCAGAGTGTATAAAATAATCATGGTTAGCCGTGTCCCCGGTTATGGACATCTTGAGTATCTTGTACTTGTAGTATTCTAAGTATCTCATCACTATTAAATAATATTGTTGGGTTGTTAACTACCTTAATTGGGATTGAGTTGGAGGAACCTTCTCAATGATGTTTCAACTACCATGATAGTTAAATAAAATATATTCCTTTGTTGTAGGGAAAAATTGGCTTTTCGCAAAAACTATAACCATAGAGCTTTCCACCAGCCAAATATGTACGCAGTGATAGAATTATTTTGTTCTTGCTCTACTGTGTTATTCTGCTAGCATATTCCATGTGTTGACCCGTTTTCGGGCTGCAACGTATTATGTTGCAGTATTTTCAGACGAGGAGTAAGGTTCATTAGGTCATTGCCGTGTAGCTTAGCTATGCCGTTGGAGTTGATGGACTCACTTTATCTTCCAAGCCTTCCGCTGTTATCGTATTAGATGACCTTAAGCCATATTTATTGTAATAAGTTCTCTTTTGAGACATTCGATGTAATAAGTGTGTGATTGCTACTCTGTTATAAATCCTCGAGTACTATGTGTGTCAGCATTACCGATCCAGGGATGACACTGAAGCACAGAGACTTGACCATTTGAGGTCGGGTGGCTACACGCCTGGAACGGTTAGTGTCGCCATGGAGCGTCAGTGTCGCATTAATGCCCGGCCAGAGCAGATGCGACCTCTCACTGGCGCCGGCTTAGAAGCGCGCGACGGCCGAGAGAGCGCTGCTTCCCGGTGCACGCGACTGCTCTGCGTCGAGGCTGGCCATAGGCCCTGTTTGGATCCATGGGTTAGATTTAGTTTGAGCTAGTTGGAGCTCAAATAGCCCTACAGTATCCAAGCATGAGGGTTTAAATTGGGGCAAGTTGCACCGAACCCACCAAAAAAAATATCCCACCCAAGAGGTGCTAACTGGAGATAGTTCTCGTTCGGACCACTGAAAAATCACTTCTCTCTCCATCAAGTGCATTTATTGTCAATCTAACCCTGCCACCCAAACACCTCTTTGGCCCCAGTTAGTTCAAGTTTAGTCATGAGTTAGTCTAACCTCTAGCTAAGTTAGAGTATCCAAACTGGAGCAGTATAGGACATGCAAGTAGCTCAAAGCATACAGTCAAATTCGTATGTGAAAGGATTTTTTTCTTTTTGAAAATGGAATGTGAAAGGAATTTTTTAGAATGCTCTTGGCATGTCGCTAACATGTGATGAGTTAACCGACCTCAATAGACGGCAAAAACACAAGCCCGCCGCACTTTGAGAGAGACGAGGAGGGAGAAGCGATACGGGCTGCTGGATTACTAGAGATAGGTGTCGCACGGAAGCCATGAAATATGGTGATAACGTGGGTTAGCCATGCACTAGTATGATGTAACTACACTGGGCTGCCGTGTTTCATACTCTTCCAGTCCACTGTGGAGATGATTGGTTGATTTTATATCACTGAATAATATAAAATATTATGAGTGCAGAAGCTCCACCACGAGGTTCCTTGCTCCTTCTCGGTCATCGGGAATCTATGTTCTTCCACTCTATTTTTTTACGTGAGCTTTGTTCTTCCTTTTGCCAACACGCGAGACATCTAGCATCAAGGTGCACGTGTCATGCAAGGATCGTTCCATCTATATGAAGGACACGTGGGACTGGAACTACGAGACGGACATGTACCCAGCAGTGGACGTGCGAACCTATGTAATGTAGCACAGTAAGTGAAGTAGAAAGGCACAAATAGTGTGAACATGTGTGGCATATAGGCATTTGCCTCTTACTACCACTAAATGTTGTACGTGCAATGCCCAGTGATGTTATGAAGTACGTCACTAAGTACTATACTATACTATATTAATTTGAGGCACATATTAGGTTTTATATTTGTTTATGTGTATGCCCCGAGACCTTCCAACTAGACGTGTCTTTCTCTCCGGGTCGCACTTTGTATCGTTCATACCACTAGTATAGTAGTACTACTACGTGTGGTCTCCGACCCAGAAGTGGAGACGCTCTACCACGATGTTCATGTCCCACTCCTTTTGCTGAAGTGTGGGGCATCCAGCACGTGCCATGTGTTTGGCACTCCTTCGTCGTAAGAGTTGAAACGCTAGCATTCATCAGAAATAAAAAATAAATATAAATAACCAGTGATACTATACCATGCGGTTTCCTTGCTCCTTGATATCTTAAAGAATACTTCCGCTCGCCGACATGTGGGACGTCGACCATCCTGGTCCACTTGCCATGCCCGCAGAACTCCAAGGGAGAGTCACCCCGGTCATCGCGCCGCAGTAATTACTAATGAGCCGTCACATCACAGGCCCAACCTTACCCACAGTGAAGTTGCTCGGACGAAGGAACCATCTTGACTTCGTTGAATTCTGCTTCTTGAAGAAAACTAATGTACCGGCAGTACTGCTAGGTACAGTAGCTAGGTACATTAGTTACTCCAGCAGAGGCCTCCTTTGGTTCATAGGATAGGAATTTTATAGGAATATGAAAATCATAGGAAGTGAGATGACATGCTTCTCAATTCCTATAGAGAAAGAGATGCCATTTGATGCATAGGATAGGAATTTCTCCATTGAGTCTAGGCTAATGTACTAGTAATTTGCTCTAAAAACTACAATAGTAACTAGTAGTACTGGTACATGCTCGTAATTAATTAAACAAACGTACGGGCGACACAGACACACACACACACACTAACTACTAGTACTACTACTTCTCACATGCTGGCCAGACGCCATCGTTCTCCTTCCCGGCTTTGTCGGCGACACCCCACCATGCTTGGATCTCCGTCGACCTCTCCGCAGCAGCGCTTGCGTCCTCTTCTTTCTTGCGGCGGCGGGCCTCTCTTTTCTTGAGTGCTTTCTGACTTTTCCGCTCCCTCTGTGCGGCTTTGGCCGCCTCTTGCTCTACCTCCCATTCGGCCTTGGCAGCTTCAAATTCCGCCCACATAGGTGTGAGGTAGCGAGTGGCGATGAACTCGGCACGGCGGGATGCCACCGCTTCCCTACCATTCTGTGTTCGGTCGTGGGCGGCGAGGAACTCGGCATGGCGGGATGCCATCGCTTCCTTACCGGTTAGTGTGCGGCGCGGTGGCATGAACGACGCTTGGTGACAGCTCTCGTGGTCGTTGAAGGCTAGCTGGTGACAAGAGCAGTTGCATGGACGCCTGGTTGTCAATACGTGTCGCGTACACTTCAAACGCTCGTCATCCATGAGTTCACATTTTACCACCACGCTAGCGTCTGAGTGCCCTGCCCTACTGAAACCCCTTCCATCGCTAGCATGTGCTTCCTGCCTGAAACGATCACCGTATGTCCAGAATGTCAATGCCGCATTCATCGGCCTTAACTGTAGGTGCAGTTGGTGTGTCACTGACATGCGGGCCAGATGCTCGTTGGGCCCACATGTCAGTGATACAACGCACCTGCGGTTAAGTCACTAAAGCAGCGTGCACATTCATGCGACCTCTCACTGGCGCCGACATTGTAGCAGCGCGACGGCCGAGAGAGCACCACCCGCACGGCATCCTGGTGCAAGTGACTGTTTCGCGTTAACGACACCACGACTATCCTTTCGTCCGCCGCCCACATTAATGACACGCAGCTACCACTGTACCTACTCCGGCGCCAGCCGTCCATTCGTCTGCCGTGGCTCGTTGCCATTCGCCCGCTATATTAACTTGAGCCCCAGCTCCCAGCCATAGCCAAAGACCCAAACTCATCCTCCTCCGGTCCCTTCCTTCTGTCGGCAACACTCCAACCATGGCCTCCTAGCGCTCCAAAGCTCTCTTGGACGTACTGTCACAGGAGCAGACAAAGGACATCGACGACCCCGCTTCGGGCGCGCTACAAAGCTCTCTTGGACGTACTGTCACAGGAGAAGACAAAGGAGATCGCTGGCTCCCCCCCGGCCGCCCTCCGCCGCCACGACCACGAAGCCGACGCGTGTGTGTGGCTGCAGCCGGCAGTGAGGAAGAGTAGTACACGGTAGGTCACCGCCGCGCTGTTCCCAGGAAGGCCACCGCTCCTCCACTCAGTAGACACCAAGCTTGGTAGGATAAACATCTGCGGCCGATTAGCCGCTTGACGATGACGTGGAGGTGAAAATCTTCAGAACCTTGTGCTCCGAAGGAGGAGGTTATCGAGGCGGATGAGGAGGAGGCAAAGGCAATAGCCGGCTTTCTCAATATCATGGCCGGACATGGTGGTCGGGCGCCGGTGATCGTTTAGATTAGGTTTACAGTAGGTTTTAGTATGGTTTGTGCGAAATATGTAATGAATTTCGTCTAGTTTATAGGAAAAGTTTTCGAAATGTAATGAATTTCATCCAGTTAATTTGAAATTTGCTTTGTTTGCATGAATTTCGTCTGGTTAGTTCATATAGGCGTCGAAAGGTATGCGGGCAGCATTGGATGGCATCAATCAGTGTCCTTGGACAGATGCCGGTGTAAATTTGAGGGCCACCGCTAGAGATGCCCTAAGTATCATGCTATAATCGCTAACAGTGCTCCATTATTTCGTAGGGAACAGTTTTCCCTCGATCAAAATCAGATACGCCGTGTTTCGCACTCCTCCCACGTAAGAGTGTAGACTCTGGCTTACATAAAAATGGATCAATTGGACGACACTGTAGGACGTCATATCACTCAAACTAGCTCGCCTAACACGTGGGAAAGCACGCCCTCGTCATTTTGTTCTGGATTTCGATGATCGATCGCATGAAAATGTTACACTTTTCAAGTTCAAAAGGAAAAGGCGGCACACTTACGACTCGTATGCGTCACACCCCCGACAGTCGAGCTCGCACGCCACTCATCAGAGGGGACACACATTGTCTCGCATTTTCACTAACATGTTGGACTGCAATTGAATAAACCGTCGATAGCCGAAATCCAATCGCTCGGTGGGCATCGGCTAAGAAGAGAGAGACGGGGGAGGGAGAAGAGATCGCCCGCCCGCCGCGCACGGACTCAAAGAAATATATATGGTGATAATGTGAGGTGGGCCATGGAGGAGTCCGGAGTAAGTGAAGTAGAAAGGCACAAATGTATGAACATGCGTGGCATATAGGATGTGTTTGGTTGCGTTCTCGTCTCAGCATAGTTGTTCCCTCGTCATGCATGCTCAACTCAAGACCCCTCTTCATGCATGCTTCTAGTGTATTTGTGCTAAACTAGTGTGGACTCATGCACCCTCCATACACTCTACCAAACACCCAAAAGTGGGCCGAGAAGGGAACTCACGACGAGTAATTTGGAATGGAGGGAGTACCACAAAATGTTGTACGTGCAATGCACGGTGATGTTATGGAGTACGTGCCTAAGTACTCTACTGCTACTATATTAGTTGGAGGCACATATTAGCTGTTATATTTGTTTACGTGTATGCCCCGAGACCTTCCAATTAGACATGTCTTTCTCTCCAGGTCGCACCTTGTATCGTTCATACCACTAGTACTACTACGTGCGGTCTCCGAACTAGAAGTGGAAGAAGTGGAGACGCTCTACCACGCTGTTCTTTTTGGGCTGGGCTCTACCACGCTGTTCATGTCCCACTCCTTTCGCTCACGTGTGGGACATCCAGCACGTGCCGTGTTTGGCACTCTTCGCCGTTAGAGTTAAAATGCTAGCATTCATCAGAAATAAATAAAAAAAATATAAATCAGCAGTGATACTATTTTTTTCGAAAAAATATCCTGGTCTACCCCGGTCGTATCGCAGGCCGAACCTTTCCCACTGTAAGTTGGTCGGACGAAGGAACCATCATGACTTCGTTGAATTCCGCTTCTTCAAGAAAACTTACTGTACCCACAATACTACTACCACACGCGAAGACTGGACGACACTGTACCACGTCATATCATTGAAACCCACTAGGCCATCCTAAAAAAACCACTAGGCCAAACTAGCCCGCCTATAGGTCATCTATTTTGGAATGGAGGGAGTACGTCTCTGTACTGCTATGATTTTTTGTTGTACGTCTCTGTACTTTTGCTACGATTTTCCTACCCTATGAACCAAATGAGGCCTGAAAGTATCGGTGTCGACTAAGCCTACAATTTTAGGAGCTTGGGCTATTGGCCGATCGACGACGGATAAGTATAAGCGTACCACGAGCTCATCAGCCCCAACGTTTCTCTTCGGTGAGTGTTTTGCAAGTACTATAGTTTGCACAATAGCTAGCCTACTAACACCAAGAATCATCAGACAAGCCCTGCTGATATGATAAATAGTTCAAACTTACATCTAAGCATGCCATATATTACATCAAAAGCTGGTGAGGATTCATCTGTTTCCATAACTCGGAGAGGGTTCGCATGATTCACTATCAAAACAAAAGTAGGAAGTACCGCCCACGCAAGACAGTGCACTAGCCCTAAGATGGTTTGATAACACGCATCATTCTGGTAATTAAACACAGGGCAATGCGAACTACCCTGAAGGATTAGCGCGACCAACTATTTCTTGTCATCGATCTCTCGGGCAATGACCACAACACTGACAGCGGCATGGGAATCGATCTCTGGGGAGATCTCCACATGACTGACCAGGACATCGTAATCGATCTCTGGGGCAATGTCCATGGGATGGACAGCGGCATCGGAATCGATCTCCGGGGCGATGCCAACATGACGGACGACGACATTGAACACGATCTCTGGGGCGTTGTCCACAGGACGGGTCGCGACATCGGAATCATCAAGGACGTCCACCGGCACCTGCACAACCCTAACATATTAGCAAGCACATTGCAAATAATCAAAAACCACAACTATGGTAATAAGCCATTATTTTTTACCTTGTGCAGCTCACCGGGGGATCCCATCCCTCCGGGGGCCATCTCCTCGTCCTCGATGGGGGCCATCACCTTGCCAGGGGAATACTGCTTCTCAACGGCGACTATCTCCTCAAACTCGGCCTTGAGCCTCACGTAGGTGTCCATGAGAGTTTCTGGGGTAGGCACGATGGGGCCCTTGCTGTTCTTCCAACTTTCTTTGAGGAGTTCGTCCGCTAACGTCATCAACTCTTTGGCCAGTGCTTGTTTCTTGGAGTTCTTCATCTCCATGGGTTGGCACGCCAACATGGTCCACTCGTTGGTCGGTGCTCGCTTCCTGGAGATCGTTGTCTCTAGTGGGTTGTCCGCCGGCAACTCTTTGCCTAGTGCTCCAGGATCCATCAATGAACTGACAAACATAAAGTAATCGAAAGGAAACCACAATCGCAATGAAAACATGAAAAGAATAGGCTGTGAGAATCCGTCGGTGCTTCACAAAAAGAAGATTCTTGGAATGAAAATATAGCAGCATCACTAATTCGCCCACCTTTCCTTCGTTGGTACAGAAGAAAAATGGCAGAAGTGAGTAGCCTGGAGTGAGGTTTTCTTCAAGAAAGGGGAGAAAGGGGTTCAACAAGCATTTGAGTGAAATGATGGTTGCTTCGTCCAGTCCAACTTCGAGGCCACCTTACCACTGTTGGTAAAGGTGTGCATTTTCTGATATGACGGGTCATGACGGCCACACCGGGGAGACCAGTGAGTTTCGACTGTAGCACCTCACTGTGATTTGGTGGATGGCACACGGGCCCGGTTGCTTTGATGTCCCGCATCTACATAGAGCGGCTAGTCATATAGGAGTGCTCAATATTGTGCACCACGACCAAGGCAGAGAGGAAAACAAGAGAACTACGTAATTAATGCATGAGTTTAATTAGGGTAGTTTTGTAAAGTATGAGATACATTCCTCCAATCGCAAAATGCCTTGGTTGATGAGATTTGAGATTTGAGCCCTATAAGAGCATGGTTAATAGAATAGCCAGATGCTGGCTATAAGACTAGCCACAATGCAGAGTAACATACACTAGTAACATGCACATATTCATAGACTATGTTACTACCTTCATAGTGGGTAGTAACATAAGTATGATAACATGCAAAGCCTTATTTATTAGGTTGTAGACTCATATTGCGTTGGGACATATGATGTTACAGTAACTAGCTAAGTTACTCAAACTACCTATCTCCTCATTAACTTATTGCCACATAAGCAAATTTGCTGAGTTGGACTCGATGTTACTGCTAAAGTTACTTCCACTATGGCTAGTCTAAGCCAGTGCCATGTCATCTACAGCCCATCTTATAGGCAACATGTACAATAGTAGATCAAAAGAGTGTACTACTTTTTTATTATGTGGCCCACCTTTCATTCTCACAAAGTGCCTAGGAGCACGTCCTAGAGATGGCTCTTCACGAAGAGCCCGCTTACATTCTCTCTCCTCTTCTCTTTCCTCCAACTAAGCAGAAATATACTAGTTTAATCCTTATAGCCCGCTGACTCAGCTCTATTGTACTTGCTCTAAACCGGAAGGGAGGGAGTACTGCACGCGGTGTAGTCTAGTCACTTGTTGAAATCTCTAGAAGGGCAAATACTCCTTTTCGGTTTATAGGGCTATACTAGAAAGTACTAGTACTACAATAGTAGGCTCAAATAGCAATTTTATCTCATGCAAGAGCCTCGCTATATGCGTGCTCCAAGGCACCGCACCACGCGAGCGTTCGCAACTGCCACGTTAGGGTTGCTCTTGGCTCTTCGCCTCTTCGAGAAGACGAACAATGATCTTACTCCTACTTCCACAGTATCGAATCCACTTTTGCATGTCTATCCACCTCGTGCGGGAGGGATAGCGTGTAGCGCAAGCTCCTACTAGTCCTGCCAGCCACCACGCTCATGCACGAGGGAGTGACGTAGCTTTATTGACTTACTGCTCCTGCCTTTGCGTCTATGACAGGTGGTTGCCCCACCTATCATGCGGCCAAAGGCAGGTGCAGTTAAGGCACTGGAGCTCAGTCCACGAGGGAGAGGGCGTTGTAGTAATCAAACTTCTCAGTCTTGTACGAGTTAACGCAACACATCAAAGCACTGAACTCGATATAAGTCTTTTTACACATTTCAAATGGACTACAACATATGGATGTAGGTAGACATATTTTGCTTCGTATGTAGTCACTTGTTGCAATCTCTGAAAATACATATATTTGGAAACGGAGGGAGTACAACGCATGCCGTGACTTCCCTTTTGATACTTGCATGTGTTGATTTGATGCACCTTGCCAAATTTTGACTATAAATTTAACTAACCAATTTTTCATGCATGTCACAAAAAATTACGGGGCTGTTTGGATTGTGACTATGTTTGTCTTATGTTGCCACATTATTTTTCCCACACTTGCCTAACTTGAGTTGCTCAAATTGTTAGACACACTTTGGCTTGCCTAAGGGAATCTTGCCACACTTTTTGTGTCTATGACATGTGGGGTTCACTGCTAATAAAAAAATTCTTGTCTTAGGTGTGGCTAATAAAAAAGACTTATATTTAGGAACAGAGGGAGTAGAAAATATAAATAATAATGCATGTTGGGGCAACCACATTTCTGATAATTTTAGCCGTGGGCTTGTTCACAATTTTTACGAGGGGGTGGTTGTTCATTTAATGGAGGGACTTGTACCAGACTTGAACGATACAAAGTGTGACCTGGCACACTGTAACACCACTTGGAACAAGCGGGTAGCTATCTCAAAAAACAATCAACAACTAAAAGAACGGCGACCTGGCATGTAGTACACAATTTTAAACGATTGTTTTGATGGAGTGAAAAAGGAAAACTACCCCACTATGTATATATAGGCTGGAGCCTCCGCGCTTGCTTGCTAGGGTTGCTCTATTCACACACTCTCATCCTCTCCAGATCTAAACAAGATAGGGGTGGTAACACTGTCTTTCTCCCTTCAAAAAACACTGTCTTTCTATCCTCATTGCTGGTTACAGATCCGGATGCATCCCCCTCCATCGGTGAAGGGGGGGGCAGTGTTTAGGCCGTCATCGACAGCGAGGGAGGAGACCCACTGCCGGCCGCATCGTTATCTCTGGCCGAGTGCCAGCGCGGGAGGTTCTCCGATCCCTTCGTCGTTGCCCTAGTGTGGGCGGATCCGGCCTCCCGGTGCCCACCTATCAACATCCCGAGGACCTTCAGGTATATCTTCCTTCGAAACCGCCTTAGCTCTACTTCCCCAGCTCACTACGTCGCTGCATGTGCATCATTTTCTACCTCTTAGCCCCTCTCGATCAGATGGTCCAACGTCACCTATTTTTTCTTCTATTGTTAGAGGTAAAGCTACTTCATGGAGTCGAATCTTGTACTTGGTTCAAACAAGAAATAAAGTGGGGTGGGGGAATTTAGTATGTACATCGGACTTGGTACAAATAGGAAGGAAAGTGGGTGAAAGTAGTACAGACTGGTCATCCAACTGGTCTCTTGGTCGAAAAGGGAAATATCATGGTAACGATGTACGCAGTGGTATGACCAGGACTAGATTTGCTATCCACACATAGGAGTAGGTGGCTAGAGTGAACAAAAATGGGACTAACCAAGATATGTTTCTTGGATGTTTGTTTCTCGGGGCAACAAACTCTGAATCACCACTTTATGCCCCTATTTAGGTACATGGTGCTGGACTACTGGTGCACCCACTGTCCCATGCCCTTATACCAAATATTTAGCTGTTCTTAATCTAATGCCCCTGGTAAAATGAAGCCATGCCACTATTATAAGCCATGACAAGTTTAGCCAAATGTTTTTGCTTGTACTTGTTTGAGACTTTGACTATTTCCATTGTAGCTTTTTGTGCAAACAGGGATATCCATTTCACCAGGTTGCTGTTGTGACCTTTTGGTGCATCGCACAAGACACTTCTTAAAAGAAGTGACTTTTGTGCTGTTTAACTGGAATGTCAGAATGGAAGAGTTGATTCATTTCGGTGGAACTGCACAAAAGGGAGATGTGTGTTCCAATCCTCATCATCCGTATTGATGCCATAGCCTTCCTTTAGGTAAGAATGATATTTAATGCATGTGTTCATCTCGATTTTGCGACTCCCATGAGAAAATAATGCTATTGTTTACTAGTACACTTGTACTCCCTCACTGACAAAACCAATTCAGAAATAGAATGCCAATTATGTACTTGGTTTCACCAACTGGTGAGGAGAAAGAGAAACAGAGGATGAAGAGGAAGAAGAAGAAGAATAAACAGTGCCAAGGTGATCTTGCTAAAGCCAGAGGCCTCAGTCGAGGCCATTCAAGGGCTCCGACAACGTCTACCTTACATTTGAGACGATCCTGTGCAAATAGGGATCATGTTGTGCCAATCATACATTTTAGTGGAACTACACAAGACAATACAATGAACTGTATCCCAGCCAGTGCTTTAACTCTGCTGGAAGTTCTTGGTAATCTTTCGATATAATCTCAGCACTGGTAAACAAGAGTGATTCAACCATACATTTGAAGTGCACAAAAATATACACTATTGAGTGATTCCAGTGAGTGCTTTATCATCTCTTATGGGACTACATGAATAAGCTTTTTTCCTCAGGTTTGTCCCAGCCTAAGGCCTTCATCCATATTAGTTTGTTGTCATCTCTATTTGTATCATGCTACTGTCATGAGAAACTCCGTTATCTTTACACATTAAAGTTTTGCAACCTATGATACATGGCAATGCTTTGAGTGTTGAGCTAATTGGCACTGATTAAATAAAAAAATACCCCTCTTTAAGCAAGACTACTATGTTGCTAACTGTACCCATTAAGATAATGAGGGTGCTTCTATTTGTTAGTTTATGTTTCATCAACTAGTCCCACTATTATAGTAATCTCACTCTCTCAATATATGTGCCAACAGGGATGCTCGATTTTGGTGGAACTGCACAAAAACTTTGGGTGTTTCATTGCCACGACAGCTTCCTTCCTTTCCTGTCAGTCGCTAATCTGGGCTTGCATTCTTCCTTTGCTGTCAGTCGCTTGGATTATCTCGGCTTCCAGTCAAAGGAAATAGTAATTGATATGCTACCTCACACAGGTTGGTACTGGTCTTTATCCTGATTATTGTGCTTGTCATATGTATTGGTAATTTGGTATTGTGCTACTATTTGCCGATTTCATAAAGGAGTAACCTGGAGCCTGAACTTGCAGGCAAATCATTACATTGGGTGATTTCAGTAGAACTGCACAAAAAGATCAGATGGACAGGTACTTATGCTGCTGCTATGTACTCCAAAGTTCACTCAGACAAGCATCGATGTTGATAAGAAGAAGTGCCTATATTCATTCGAGTATCAACTGGCATCAACCAGTTGTCAAACTCCAAGTATTAGGAGAGTGAACACCAAAAATATTGCTTGGCGCATAGCCCAGAAAAACGCAGTCCAGTCTTTGGTCCCAACTTGTGCCTTTTGGTTATCGGCAGATATGGTAGCGAACTGTATGGCATGAAGTCTAAAGATTCCAGACAAGTTGGTTGACGCGTATATTCATCTGGCACTTAATCAGTCTGCATGCCAGGGATGCTCCTTTTCAGTTGAACTGCACAAAAAAATTGGGTGGTTCATTTTCTCAACCGCCTCCTTTCTCGTCTGCAATGTAGAATTTTGGCGAGCTACAGGACCAAGATGAGCCAGTAAACTAGTTGGATGAAAGTAGTGGCCAAGTTGCTCAAACCTCCCTCGGCACGAGGCCATTATTTGAGGATAAACCTACAAGCAAAGTTCAGATTATCTTTGCTGCCTCTTATGTACTTGAAAGTTTACTCGTACAAGCATTAATTTTAGCAAGAAGTACCTCCGACTAAACACCATTTACCAGTCTGCAATGTAGAATTTTGGCGAGCTACAGGACCAAGATGAGCCAGTAAACTAGTTGGATGAAAGTAGTGGCCAAGTTGCTCAAACCTCCCTCGACACGAGGCCACAATTTGAGGATAAACCTACAAGCAAAGTTCAGATTGTCTGTGCTGCCTCTTATGTACTCGAAAGTTTACTCGTACAAGCATTAATTTTAGCAAGAAGTACCTCCGACTGAACACCATTTACCAGTCTGTACCCTAGGTAATTAAAGTTCTTCCACGGATCATATTGGCTGTGATCTCATTCATTTGGATGCATAAACATACTGATCATGTGTATATCTGAATCTTTTTGTGAATTATCTATGAATATTGTTGTGTGATCTATCAATCATTTGGATCCATAGACATGTTGAACTTGTGTATATATGAATCTTCTGAGTTGTTGATAGTGAATGTTGGCTATGAATATGAATGTGTCCTGTGAACCTGAGTTTTATACGAATGTTTACCTTTTCTGTTGTACATGTGTGTGAACTTGTTAGTATGCCTATTGTGGGGTACGTGACGTGTGGGTGTCAACGGCACACCTTCTTCCCGAGAAGAATTGCACCTGCTTTGTTAGGGTAGCAACGGCGCATCAGCTCTTTTTAATATTTTTGCTCTGTTTTGCCCCCTCCCCCGCTCAACCCCTGCCGTAATGTTTTCGGCCTCAAAACAAACATAGTATTGCGTTGTTTTTGGGGCTTGATGAAAAATCAAGTGCTGGTTTCTGTAGGTTGGCCCGCCCAGCAAATGGGCTGCTGGTCCACCACGGACTGGGAGGCTAAAAATACAAGTTGTATGGTGTAGAGGCAAGTAAAAACATGACATTGAGAGCCATCCACTGAAGAAAAAAATTCGCTCCTGATGTGCTTCTTCAGTCGTGCCGCCGGCCCCCTCTTTAATCCAGTTCGCTCAGGGATCTGGTATCATTTTTTTCCAGAGGGCGAAAAAGTATCAGCTAGGCCTAGGTTTTGTATTTTAACATGCGTAGCCCATGACATACGGTGACGGTGGTTTCAAATTATTTTTTGAGGTCCATACCAGCCTATGGGCTTTTTCTTAAAGATCGGCAGCGCAATGTATTTTTTAACCACATTATATATATATTTACATTATTACTATTATCGTATATTTTATAGAGAGTTATATATACATTATAAAAACATCCCACGTGTTATTAACTTATAAAAGTAAATGTTTAACAGAAGTTGGCAAGGGAAACCCTGGTTGTTTTTGACTCACAGGCAAGGAAAATCCTGGTGATTGCGTACAAAAGCTTGCGAAGAGTTTAAGGACCAATGTAATAATAACGCGCTCATTTTTATTTTGAGCAATAACTTTCTAATTTGTTAATTATGTATATAAAAAATGTGCCTCTCCAGTTTATTTTTTTGATATTAATTGCTCCTTCTATCATAACATTATATATAACGAGCCCAACTAATTCGTGTATTTGAAGGAAATGCAAATGGGCTGGGGTTCCTTAGAAAATATAAATGGGCCATATTGACGTGAAATTATTTGTTCACCCGGCCCAGCAAATGGACTGTACATTCTAGAAAACATGGGTTAAATATATGCCACATTTTTGCAGGCTGACATGTGGGCCAATAGGTCGAAGCCTACGCAGGGCGTTGTCAACTTGGTCAACAAATGATTATGACATCCACAACCATTGGATTTATATCCAACAGCCGGCATGCACCTTCAATCTCTCGTCTTCTTCCTCCAACGTCGCCGGGACCGCCTAGTCCAGCCTCCGGCGGCTAGCGGCTCTGCTTAGCACGCATCGCTGCGAAGCGCTACCCCATCGCCGGCTAGGCTATCCCTCCACCCATCCACACCTCCTGTTATTCTCCACCGACTGCAGCCCCACGCCGCACCAGAACCAGTTATAACCCTTCTCCTCCTCTAAATCTACGAATCCACTGCCGCGTCTTCCCATCTCCGAGTCGTTCCCTTCCGGGGCCTCGCCGTCGTCTACCACCCCGCTGCGCTCGGTGCGGCATGGTCAATAAACGAGAGTCATTGGAAGAGGACTGTACGTGGAGAGCCTGACGGCTAGGACCCACGAGGTCCATGGTTGCACGCATGGAAAGTTCCTCCAAGCTGAAAAAAGGTTTCCTCCACCCGACAGCTGGGACCCACCGGCTGTATCTTTGCAAGGAAGGAAGTGCCTCCTTGTTATGTGAAAATTATTTTTCCTCCCGTCGACAGCTGGGACCCGTCAGATTTGGTGGCTGACTTGTGGGCCTACTAAGCAGACATGTACACAGGGCTTTGTCAACTTAATCAACAAATGATTTTAGCAGATGGACTGTTGGATGTTAATCCAACAGCCATGCTCCTTCTTCAACCTCTATTCTTGCTCATGTCTCCTATGGGCGGCACCGCGGCTGTGCCGCCGTGCACCTGAACCAGTCAAGTTTCCCACTCCTCTCCATCTACGACTCCACTGCCTCCTCTTCCCCATCTACAGGTCGTTCCAGTCTGGGGCCTTGCCATCGTCCACGGGCCTTGGTGCGCTCGGCACGGTGTGGTCAACGTGGTGAACAACCGAGAGTCATCGGAAGATGACTGTACGTGAGAGGCTGATAGTGGGGACGCACCACACCCATGGACGCATGCATGCAATGGAACGCGGTGTGGTCAACGTGGTCAAGGAACGACTTCCATCGAAAGTGTACTGTATGTGAAGAGGCTGACAGCTGGGTCCACAGCTGCAGCAAGGAAGTACCTCCTTATTACGCGGGAAATAACGATTCCTCCACCTGACAGCAGGGACCCACCGGACGGGCCACCGTATTTTGTGAAAAAAACATTTCCCCCCTAACTACTGGGACCCACCAGACGGGCCACCGTATTTCATGAAAAAACGTTCCCCCCGCTGTCAGCTCGGACCCACCGGAAGTGCCTCCTTATTACGCACAAAAAAATGAATAGTCCCCCTGCTAGCTGGGACCCAGTATAGTGTGAGGCTGACTTGTGGGCCTACTAAGTTGACGGGGATGGAGGGCTTTGTCAACTTAGTCAATATGCACGATTCTAGCTCCAGTGAATGTACGATGTCCATCCAACGGCCGTAGTGCTTCTTCAACCTCTGGTCTTCTTGCTCCAGCCGCCCAAACCAGCGCCAATCGTGCCGCGTGCTCCTTCCTCCCGTGGCCGGCTGTGATGCCACGGAGGCCTCACCGCCCCCTACAACTCCCACCGCTGGCCAGGCCATCCCTCTACTCACCCACACCCCCTGTTATTCTGTCGCGACTGCAGCCGAACCAGTGAACCCTCATACTCCTCTACGCGTGGGCATCCACTGTTGCGTCTTCCCCGGCTCCGCGTCGTCCCCTTCCTAGGCCTCTCCTTCGTCCACCGCCCTGGTGCTCTCGGCGCGGCGTGGTCAACGTGGTCAAGGAACGGCATCCATCGGACGTGGACTGTATGAGGAGAGGCTGACAGCTGGCTCCACGGCCGCAGCAAGGAAGTGCCTCGTTATTACATGGAAAATAATGATTCCTCCATCTGACAGCAGGGACCCATCGGACGGGAAATCGTATTTTGCAAAAACAATGTTTCCCCCTGACCGCTGGGACCTACCAGCTACATCTTCGCACACAAGGAAGTGTGTCCGGGCAAAAAAATGATTCGCTCGCTGACTGCTGGGACTCACCAGCTACATCTTTGCACGCAAGGAAGTGCCTGACAGTCGGGACCCACCTGGTCGAAGTGTACATGCCGTTGTCATTTTGTTTGCGAACGTGTACATACATACTGGTCGATGTAGAGGCGCGCACGTAGCATGTACACGTACGTACAACGGCCGGGGTGCAAGAAAGTAAATACGGCCACATACGTACATACGGGCAGGGTCTCGAATGCCTACTCACGTGTACATATGCTACGTCTTGAGCTTGCGTTGGTTTTCCCCGAAGAGAAAGGGATGATGCAGCAGAGTAGCGTAAGTATTTCCCTCAGTTTTTGAGAACCAAGGTATCAATCCAGTAGGAGGCCACGCTCAAGTCCCTCGTACCTGCACAAAACGATAGCTACTCGCAACCAACTTGATTAGGGGTTGTCAAGCCCTTCACGCTCACTTACGAGAGTGAGATCTGATAGATATAATATTTTTGGTATTTTTGATATAAATATGCAAAGGAAAAAGTAAAGGCAAAGTAAAAAGCAAAACAATATTAAAGTGATGGAGATTGATATGATGAGAATAGACCCGGGGGCCATAGGTTTCACTAGTGGCTTCTCTCAAGAGCATAAGTATTCTACGGTGGGTGAACAAATTACTATTGAGCAATTGATAGAATTGAGCATAATTATGAGAATATCTAGGCATGATCATGTACATAGGCATCACGTCCGTGACAAGTAGATCGAAATGATTCTGCATCTACTACTATTACTCCACTCATCGACCGCTATCCAGCATGCATCTAGAGTACTAAGTTAAAAATATTGTAACGCCTTAAGCAAGATGACATGATGTAGAGAGATAAATTCATGCAATATAAAATAAACCCCATCTTGTTATCCTCGATGGCAACGATACAATATGTGCCTTGCTGCCCCTTCTGTCACTGGGTAAGGACACCGCAAGATCGAACCCAAAGCTAAGCACTTCTCCCATGGCAAGAACTACCAATCTAGTTGGCCAAACCAAATGGATAATTCGAAGAGACTTGCAAAGATAACCAATCATACATAAAAGAATTCAGAGAAGATTCAAAACTATACATAGATAGACTTGATCATAAACCCACAATTCATCGGTCTCAACAAACACACGCAGAAAGAAGATTACATCGAATAGATCTCCACAAGAGAGGGGGGAACTTTGTATTGAGATTCAAAGAGAGAGAAGAAGCCATCTGGCTACTAACTATGGACCCGAAGGTCTGAGGTAAACTACTCACACTTCATCTGAGGGGCTAGGATGATGTAGAAGCCCTCTGTGATGACAGCCCTCTTCTGGCGGAGCGCCGGAATAGGCCCCAAGATGGGATCTCGTGGATACAAAAAGTTGCAGCGGTGGAATTAGGTTTTTGGCTCCTGTTTTGATCATTTGGGGGTATGTGTGTATATATTGGAGGAAGGAGTACGTCGGTGGAGCACCAAGGGGCCCACGAGGAAGGGGGCGCGCCCTAGGGGGGGCGGGCGCGCCCCCACCTTCGTGACCTCCTCTTTGATCCCTTGCAGTAGGGTCCAAGTCTCCTAGATCACGTTCGGTGAGAAAATCACGTTCCCTAAAATTTTATTCCGTTTGGACTCCGTTTGATATTCTGTGTATCCAAAACACTGAAATAGGCAAAAAACAGCAATTCTGGGCAGGGCCTCCGGTTAATAGGTTAGTGCCAAAAATAATATAAAACTGGAAAATAAAGCCCAATATAGTCCAAAACAGTAGATAATATAGCATGGAGAAATAAAAAATTATAGATACATTGGAGACGTATCAGGCATCCCCAAGCTTAATTCCTGCTCGTCCTCGAGTAGGTAAATGATAAAAAGAGAATTTTTGATGCGGAGTGCTACTTGGCATAATTTCAATGCACATCTTCTTAATTGTGGTATGAATATTCAGATTAGAAAGATTCAAGACAAAAGTTTATATTGACATAAAAATAATAATACTTCAAGCACACTAACAAAGCAATTATGTCTTCTCAAAATAACATGGCCAAAGAAAGTTATCCCTACAAAATCATATAGTCTGGCTATGCTCCATCTTCACCACACAAAGTATTTAAATCATGCACAACCCCGATGACAAGCCAAGCAATTGTTTCATACTCTAACTTTTCAATATTTTTTCAATCTTCACGCAATAGATGAGCATGAGCCATGGACATAGCACTATAGGTGGAATAGAAGGGTGGTTGTGGGTAAGACAAAAAGGAGAAGATAGTCTCACATCAACTAGGTGTATCAATGGGCTATGGAGATGCCCATCAATAGATATCGATGTGAGTGAGTAGGGATTGCCATGCAACGGATGCACTAGAGCTATAAATGTATGAAAGCTCAACAAAATAAACTAGTGGGTGTGCATCCAACTTGCTTGCTCATGAATACCTAGGGCAATTTTTGAGGAAGCCCACCATTGGAATATACAGGCCAAGTTCTATAATGTATAATTCCCACTAGTATATGAAAGTGACAACATATGAGACTCTCTATATGAAGAACATGGTGCTACTTTGAAGCACAATATATGAGACTCGCTATATCATGGTGCTACTTTGAAGCACAAGTGTGGAAAAAAGGATAGTAGCATTACCCCTTTTTTTGGGCCTTCTTTTTGTTCTTTGGCCTTTTTTTATTTGGGATAATGCTCTATTGAATGATGATCATCACACTTCTATTTATTTACAACTCAACGATTACAACTCGATACTAAAACAAAGTATGACTCTATATGGATGCCTCCGGCGGTGTACCAGGATATGCAATGAATCAAGAATGACAAGTATGAAAGAATTATGAATGGTGGCTTTGCCACAAATACTATGTCAACTACATGATCATGCTAAGCAATATGACAATGATGGATGTGTCATGATGAACTAGATGGTGGAAAGTTGCATGGCAATATATCTCGGAATGGCTATGGAAATGCCATAATAGGTAGGTATGGTGGCTGTTTTGAGGAAGGTATATGGTAGGTGTATGGTACCGCCGAAAGTTGCGCGGTATTAGAGAGGCTAGCAAGGGTGGAAGGGTGAGGGTGCGTATGATCCATGGACTCAACATTAGTCATAAAGAACTCATATACTTATTGCAAAAATCTAGAAGTTATCAAAGCAAAGTATTACGCGCATGCTCCTAGAGGGATAGATTGGTTGGAAAAGACCATCGCTCATCCCCGACCGCCACTCATAAGGAAGACAATCAATAAATAAATCATGCTCCGACTTCATCACATAACGGTTCACCATACATGCATGCTACGGGAATCACAAACTTCAACACAAGTATTCTTTAAATTCACAACTACTCAACTAGCATGACTTTAATATTATCACCTCCATATCTGAAAACAATTATCATGCTTCAATCTTTTCTTAGTATTCAACACACTCCAAAGAAAATTTCACAAATCTTGAATACCAAGCATATTATTATTAAGAAAATTACCATGCTATTAAGAGACTCTTAAAATAATTTAAGTGAAGCATGAGAGATCAATAGTTTCTTTAAAACGAATCCACCACCGTGCTCTAAAAGATCTAAGTGAAGCACATAGAGCAAAATTATAACGCTCAAAAGATATAAGTGAAGCACATAGAGCAAAATTATCTAGCTAAAAATATATAAGTGAAGCACATAGAGCAAAACTACTTAGCTCAAAGGATATAAGTGAAGCACATAGAGCAAAACTACTTAGCTCAAAAGATATAAGTGAAGCACATAGAGTATTCTATCAAATTTTAATTCATATATGGCTCTCTCAAAAGGTGTGTACAACAAGGATGGTTGTGGCATACTAACAAACAAAGACACAAATAATACAAGACGCTCCAAGCAAAACACATATCATGTTGGTGAATAAAAATATAGCTCCAAGTAAATTACCGATGGAAGTGGACGAAAGAGGGGATGCCTTCCGGGGCATCCCCAAGCTTTGACTTTTTGATGTCCTTGGATTATCTTGGGGGTGCCATGTGCATCCCCAAGCTTAGGCTCTTGCCACTCCTTGTTCCATGATCCATCAAAAGAATTCACCCAAAACTTGAAAACTTCACAACACAAAACTCAAAATAGAAAACTCGTGAGCTCCGTCAGCGAAAGAAAACAAAAGACCACTTCAAGGTACTGTAATGAACTCATTATTAATTTATATTGGTGTTAAACCTACTGTATTCCAACTTCTCTATGGATTATAAACTATTTTACTAGCCATAGATTCATCAAAATAAGCAAACAACACACGAAAAACAGAATCTGTCAAAAACAGAACACTATATAGTAATCTGTAGCTAGCGCAAGATCTGGAACCCCAAAAATTCAAAAATAAATTGTTGGACGTGAGGAATTTATCTATTAATCATCTGCAAAAAGAATTAACAATATATCACTCTTCAAATAAAAATGACAGCAGTTCTCGTGAGCGCTAAAGTTTCTGTTTTTTACAGCAAGTTCAACAAGACATTCCCCAAGTCTTCCCAACGGTTGTACTTGGCACAAACACTAATTAAACACAAAAAACACAACCAAAACAGAGGATAAATTAATTAATTATTACTAAACAGGAGCAAAAATAAAGGAATAAAAATAAAATTGGGTTGCCTCCCAACAAGCGCTATCGTTTAACGCCCCTAGCTAGGCATAACAAGCAAGGATAGATCTAGGTATTGCCATCTTTGGTAGGCAATCCATAAGTGGCTCTCATGATAGTTTCATAAGGTAATTTTATTTTATTTCTTGGAAAGTGTTCCATGCCCTTTTTTAATGGAAATTGAAATCTAATATTCCCTTCCTTCATATCAATAATCGCACCAACCGTTCTGAGGAACGGTCTACCAAGAATAATAGGGCAAGAAGGATTGCCATCTATATCAAGAACAATGAAATCTACGGGCACATAATTCCTATTTGCAACAATAATAACATCATTAATTCTTCCCATAGGTTTCTTAATAGTGGAATCCGCAAGATGCAAGTTTAGAGAGCAATCATCAAAATTACGGAAATCTAGTAAATCACACAAAGTCTTGGGAATAGTAGAGACACTAGCACCCAAATCACACAAAGCATAAAACTCATGATCTTTAATTTTAATTTTAATAGTTGGTTCCCACTCATCATAGAGTTTTCTAGGGATAGAAACTTTCAACTCAAGTTTTTCTTCATAATATTGCATCAAGGCATCAACAATATGTTCGGTGAAGGCTTTATTTCGACTATAAGCATGTGGAGAAGTTAGCACGGATTGCAACAAGGAAATACAATCAATCAAAGAGCAAATTTCATAATTAAATTCCTTGAGATCCAATATAGTGGGTTTAGCAACATCTAGATTTTTATTTCTTTCAATCCCACTTTCATTAATTTCATCATTAAGATCTAAATACTCCGAATTTTTAGAACGCCTTCTACGTAAATGAAGATCATATTCAGTTTCATCAAGATTCATATTCCCAAATAAAGATTTAATTGGAGACACATCAATAACTTTTAGATCTTCATCTTGATTTTCATAAGAATTGGAAGAACACGCTTTAATAAAGGCATCTTTGGAAGCATGCATCCTAGCGGTTCTTTCCTTACACTCATCAATTGAAATTATCATGGCTTTAAGAGACTCATTGATATCATGCTTAGGTGGAATAGATCTAAGTTTTAAAGCATCAACATCAAGAGCAATTCTATCAACGTTCCTAGCCAAATCATCAATCTTAAGCAATTTTTCTTCAATCATAACATTAAAATTCTTTTGCGAAGAAATAAATTCTTTAATATTAGATTCAAAATCAAAGGGATCTTATTATAATTTCCATAAGAGTTGTTGTAGGAATTCCCATAATTATTAGAAGGATTAATAGGATATGGCCTAGGATTAAAATTCCCTCTATAGGCGTTGTTACCAAAATTATTCCTACCAACAAAATTCACATCCATAGATTCATTGTTATTCTCAATCAAAGTAGACAAAGGCATATCATTAGGATCAAAAGAAACACTCTTAGTAGCAAATAATTTCATAAGTTCATCCATCTTTCCACTCAACACATTAATTTCTTCTATCGCATGCACTTTTTTATTAGAAGTTCTTTCGGTATGCCACTGAGAATAATTAACCATAATATTATATAGGAGTTTAGTAGCATCTCCTAAAGTGATTTCCATAAAAGTGCCTCCCGCAGCCGAATCTAAAAGATTTCTAGAAGCAAAATTCAATCCGGCATAAACTTTTTGTATAATCATCCACAAATTCAAACCATGAGTAGGGCAATTACGTATCATTAATTTCATTCTCTCCCAAGCTTGTGCAACATGTTCATGATCAAGTTGTTTAAAGTTCATAATATCGTTTCTAAGAGAGATGATCTTAGCGGGAGGAAAATACTTAGAGATAAAAGCATCTTTGCACTTGTTCCATGAATCAATACTATTCTTAGGCAAAGACGAAAACCAAGCTTTAGCACGATCTCTAAGCGAAAAAGGAAATAGCTTCAATTTAACGACATCATTATTGACATCTCTTTTCTTTTGCATATCACATAAATCAACGAAGCTATTCAGATGAGTAGCGGCATCTTCACTAGGAAGGTCGTCGAATTGATCTTTCATAACAAGATTCAACAAAGCAGTATTAATTTCACAAGATTCATCATCGGTAAGAGGAGCAATCGGAGTGCTAAGGAAATCATTATTATTGGTATTGGTGAAGTCACACAATTTAGTGTTATCTTGAGCCATCACGACAAACAAGCAATCTAACACACAAGCAACAAAAAGCAAGCGGACAAAAGAGGCAAATAGAGAGGGAGGACAGGGAGAGAGAGAGAGAGGGCGAATAAAATGGCAAGGGTGAATTGGGAGGAGAGGAAAATGAGAGGCAAATGGCAAATAATGTAATGCGAGAGATAGAGATTGTGATGGGTACTTGGTATATTGACTTTTTGCGTAGACTCCCCGGCAACGGTGCTAGAAATCCTTCTTGCTACGTCTTGAGCTTTTGTTGGTTTTCCCCGAAGAGGAAGGGATGATGCAGCATAGTAGCGTAAGTATTTCCTCAGTTTTTGAGAACCAAGGTATCAATCCATTAGGAGGCCACGCTCAAGTCCCTCGTACCTACACAAAACGATAGCTACTCGCAACCAACACGATTAGGGGTTGTCAAGCCCTTCACGGTCACTTACGAGAGTGAGATCTGGTAGATATAATATTTTTGGTATTTTTGATATAAAGATGCAACGTAAAAAGTAAAGGCAAAGTAAAAAAGCAAAACAATATTAAAGTGATGGAGATTGAGATGATGATAATAGACCCAGGGGCCATAGGTTTCACTAGTGGCTTCTCTCAAGAGCCTAAGTATTCTACGGTGGGTGAACAAATTACTATTGAGCAATTGATAGAATTGAGCATAATTATGAGAATATCTAGGCATGATCATGTAAATAGGCATCACGTCCGTGACAAGTAGATCGAAACGATTCTGCCTCTACTACTATTAATCCACTCATCGACCGCTATCTAGCATGCATCTAGAGTATTAAGTTAAAAACAGAGTAACGCCTTAAGCAAGATGACATGATGTAGAGAGATAAATTCATGCGATATGAAATAAACCCCATCTTGTTATCCTCGATGGCAACGATACAATACGTGCCTTGCTGCCCCTTCTCTCACTGGGTAAGGACATTGCAAGATCGAACCCAAAGCTAAGCACTTCTCCCATGGCAAGAACTACCAATCTAGTTGGCCAAACCAAAAGGATAATTCGAAGAGACTTGCAAAGATAACCAATCATACATAAAAGAATTCAGAGAAGATTCAAATATTATTCATAGATAGACTTGATCATAAACCCACAATTCATCGATCTCAACAAACACACCGCAAAAAGAAGATTACATCGAATAGATCTCCACAAGAGAGGGGGAGAACTTTGTATTGAGATTCAAAGAGAGAGAAGAAGCCATCTAGCTACTAACTATGGACCCGAAGGTCTGAGGTAAACTACTCACACTTCATTAGAGGGGCTAGGATGATGTAGAAGCCCTCTGTGATGACGGCCCTCTTCCGGCAGAACCCCAGAACAGGCCCCAAGATGGGATCTCGTGGATACAGAAAGTTGTGGCGGTGGAATTAGGTTTTTAGCTCCTGTTCTGATCGTTTGGGGGAACGTGTGTATATATAGGAGAAAGGAGTACATCGGTGGAGCACCGAGGGGCCCATGAGGCAGGGGGCGTGCCCTAGGGGAGGGGGGGGCGCCCCCCACCCTCGTGACCTCCTCTTTGATCCCTTGCAGTAGGGTCCAAGTCTCCTGGATCACGTTCGGTGAGAAAATCATGTTCCTGAAGATTTTATTCCGTTTGGACTCTGTTTGATATTCTATTTATCTGAAACACTGAAATAGGTTAGTCCCAAAAATAATATAGAAGTGGAAAATAAAGCCCAATATAGTCCAAAACAGTAGATAATATAGCATGGAGCAATCCAAAATTATAGATACGTTGGAGACGTATCAACGTACGGCCAGGGCTCGCGTACATGGCTGGGTCGGAACGGAGAAACAACGTCCTCGTTGTGTTCACGGGGAGCCAACCGGCTGGGACGGAACGGAATGCGTCGTCGTGTTCATCTGGAGGGCTTGGACGGAACAACCGATGGAAACGAGGCCTGGCGTACCACAGAACGGAGAAAATGGCCTTGTGTTCGACCGGCCACGGTCGAAACGGGATCCTGTTCATCGGGAGGGGTCTGGCGTACCGCAAAACAGAGGAAACAGACCTCCTATGGTCGAAACGGGGGTCCTATTCATCGGGAGGGGTGTGGCGTACCGCAAAATGGAGGAAACAGACTTGTGTTGGAGCGCTATGGTCGAAACGGGGGTCCTGTTCATCTGGAGGGGTGTGGCGTACCGCAAAACGGGACTCCACGGGATACTATTCATCTCCACTGTCGACCCCCTCCAGCCTCCACGGGCTACTTTTCATCCACCATCGACCTCCTCCAGCCTCCACCTACGACTGTTCATCCACGGGCTCCTGTTCATCCATCCTCCACCGCGCGCTACTCCACTGGCTACTGTTCAACCAGCCCTCTCCACGGGCTCCTGTTCAACCACCCCTCCATGGGCTACTGTTCATCCAGCCCTCTATCGTCTACTGTTCATCCAGCCCTCCACGGGGTCGTCCTGTTCATCCAGCCCTCCACGAGGTCCTGTTCATCCAACCCCAACCAGCTTGATCGATCGAGGTCCTGTTCATCCAGAGGCAACACCACGGGGTCCTGTTCGTCCACCCCCACCGGGAACTGTTCATCCAAACCCCCCCAGCAACGCTCACTGTTCATCCAGAGGCAGCATTGATCGGCTTTAGTTAGTAGCAGTAGTGAAGGAATCGCTCGATCGGGTTCAGTTAACAGCCATCGATGGATTCGGGTTCAGTAACGCGTAGCCTGCAATGCAATCACTCGGGTTTAGTAGGCGAACGCCTCGCTCGGGTTTAGTTATAGCCCAACGCCTCGCACCCACGCGCATGCGTGTATGGGAGAAATGCGCATCTCTTGGCCCTGACCACCCACCATAACCGGGAACACCCCGATATTTTCCTTGCCCTCGCTTCTACCATGGTTTTTTCCGTCATGGACGGCGCAAAGAATCTCATGCAGTTGCGTCTCCGGCTCGAGCCCATTTTCTGTCATGATTTTTTGTCATAGAATTAGGAGCCCACCACATCTATGATGATACCGGGTTTTGTCACAATTATCATCATAGAAGTGTCATAAGTATGCCAATTTTTTTCCGTTCGGCCCAAAATGTCACGGATGTGTCTTTTTTTGTAGTGATAAGTATTCGAAAAATCCAGATTGCTACAGACTATTCTGTTTTTTGACAGATTCTGTTTTCTTTGCATCGTGTGCTTGTTTTGATGATTCCATGGTTTCCTTTGAAGAGTTTTTGCCATAAAAAGTGGGAATACAATAGAAATAATGTAAAAATAAAATATGAATGGGTTTGCAACAGTACTTATAGTACTGATTTGCTTTCTTATACTAACGGATCTCATGAAGGTTTTGTTGAGTTTTCTATGATTGAAGTTTTCATGTTTTGGGTGAGATCGCGATGGATGAAGGAATAAGAATTAGCAAAAGGCTGAGCTTGGGGATGCCCGAGGCACCGCAAGATAATAGTCAAGATGTATCAAGCAACTAAGCTTGGGGATGCCCCCGAGTGGCATCCCCTCTTTCTTCTAACAACCATCGGTATTTTACTTGAAGCTATATTTTTATTCGTCACATATTATGAGTTTTGCTTGGAGCGTCTTGTATGATATGAGTCTTCGTTTGTTTTTCTTGTTAATTTTTAATAAGCATCCTTGCTGTACAGACCTATTTTGGAGAGCCAACTTATGCTATGCTTGCTCCTATGCTTCACTTAAATTTTTAGAGCTTGTAATTGCTCTAGTGCTTCACTTATATATTTTTGAGCACGGTGTGCTTTGTTATCTTTGAAGAAAATCTCTCATTCTTCACTTAAATTAATTTGAGAGAAATAAATATGATGCTCATGTTCTTCACTTATATTTGTTTGAGCTTATTAAAAGCAACATATGAAACTAGTTCCAAAGTGATAGATATCCAAGGAGGATATAATAAAAACTTTCATGAAGATCATCGGACAAAATAAACTTGATTCCTTGTAATAGTTTTGAGATATGATGATAGTGATATGTGAGTAATGTGGATGAGTAATTATGCTTTATTAAGAATATTGGTGTTAAGGTTTGTGATTCCCTATGCAAGCACGAAAGTCAATAGTTATGCAATGAAATTACATCCTACTTGTGGTGCATTATTTGGTGTTAGTTATGCTTAATGCTCGCTTATGAGATTTTTCGTTTCTTGGTTGGATGCTTCTCAATTTTTTGCTAGCCTTCATTTGCACTAAGTATGATCACTACTTGTGCATCCAAAATCCTTTAAACCAATTTTTGCCACATGGGTCCACTATACCTACCTATATGCGGTATTCTTTTGCCGTTCTAAGAAAATTTGTATGTGCCATCTCTTATTTTCAAAATAAATTTCTCTTTTGTGTGCTTGTACCGCTCATGAAACGGTAGGGTGTGGCTGATATATTTCCATGCTAGATGTGTTAGTCTCAAGATGAGTGTTTATTCAATTGCCATTGCACGGGAGTACGACAAAGGTATTAGGGATGCCCAGTCCCGAAATGAAAAATGAATTTACTTTATGTTGTCAAATAATAAATTCCTTGGAAAGTGTTGGTATGGATGGCACCCATGGATTCGGTTAGCCGTGGAATGTGAAAGTATGGTGGAAAAAGGAAGAAACTTCATTTTTTGTTTGGGAACTGCCTATGATATATCTAGCATGGAAAGTATTGGGAACTACTCGATCATTTTCATTGACAGGAAAAGCATGCCACCCAAAATGTTTTATCTCTATCTTTTTCGCTTTGAGCTCTGACACCTCTACAAATCCCTACTTCCCTCTGCGAAGGGCCTTTCTATTCACTTTATGCAATTTTTATTTTTATTTGAGTCTCCATCTTCTCTTATAAAGCACCAACTAAGGGGCACTATGATCGTACGTGAGCATTGGATCATTGGTACACGTCGGTGCTATACAAATGGTTTTTAACCCCTTTCCGCGATGGCATTTGGAACCATGTCCTAGTGAGTGACGACAACAGGGGGTCCTTCCCACACGACCCAGAAACTGTCGGGGATAGGGTCCCTACAGTACTCCTACTCGTTTTTGCTCACATTGCCATCGCAGTCGGTATTCTGTGGGGCTACGTTTACGATGTGCAGCCCATCACAAACAGTTCACTATTATAGAACATGTATGATGCACGACGCATCACAAATGGTTCACTATTAATAAGATTAGCTAATCGTCGTATGGGTGTCGGACAGGATTACGAAATGTCGTACCGTCGTAACATCGTCGTACACGACAACTATCGCACACGCTATTCTGTGGTGCAACGTTTACGATGCATACTTCATTAGAAATAGTTCATGGTTGCGAATCATGTACGATAAGGCAACTAACACAAACGTTTAGTTTGGTCGCACCGTTTGTGATTTTGTCTGACATCGCACAAGCTTTGCAAATGGCAACTGTGTGCATGCTTGCACACGTTTTCTCTCTGTGAACCGTCTCGGATTATGGTGTATATCGCAAACGTTTGTGTTTTACCAACCATGTGTGCCGTAACAACCCAGAGGGCGTAATTTCGCCGTAATTTAATTGCTGCCATTTCAAATTGTACCGGATTTGAATTTGAATGTATGGTACAACTCTATTCATATCAATCAGGTTCAAACAACCAATGCATTATTCGATTCATAGGTACATATGTTCAAGAATTACATAAGTACCAAATAAAGAATGATGAACCACATTTGTATACTTGTACTATTAAAGACGGTAAAGAAAGAGGCAAAATACATTCCGGTTGCTGAACAAAGTGAAGCGGAATGCCCATATTGTGCCCTCCTCCATGCAAAACGCACGCACGACTCTAGTCCAACCCCTTGTGATGGCCGACTGCCCATCCTTCACGGTCTTCATGAAAACATCTAGATAATCATCGTGTTCTAGTAGAAATACTTTAACCTTTGCATGCCCACCAATCATGTAGTTTGAGAGGTAATCTTGAGTAAACTGCTTTGGGAACCACTGCAAAGGAAAAAGATTCAGACATTGTTATCTAAAACAACTCATTATGGGCAGTAAAAAGAAGGATGTAGAGTTCTGACTTACCATCCTGCAGTTCGCTATTGTCTTGGATAAAGTGTAAACAAATAGTTTAAATGCCATCTTTGGACCCATTTTACTAACAATCTTTAGCAGCTTCCTCACTTGATGCTGGTTCATCGATATCTTATTGCCCCATACGCAGAAAGTGTCGAAGCGCGGATCTTTACCAATGAGATTTGTACCTAAAAGCACCAAGTTAATATTAGAAGCTAAACAAAAATTTCACAATGATGTTGTACAATAGTCTTTCATAATACTCCCTCCAATCCTAAATATTTGTCTTTCTAGCGATTTGAACAAGTGACTACATACGGAGCAAAATGAGTGAATCTACACTCTAAAATATGTCTATATACATCCATATGTGGTAGTCCATTTGAAATATCTAAAAAGACAAATATTTAGGAACGGAGGGAGTATCTTACAACATGCAATATACTCACATATTAGATGAATTAACATCTTATATTGTGGGCCGGAAGGAGTTTAGTGCATTCTTACAAATTATCGGCTAATTAATTGCTGTTGTATCCATGGGTTACAGTTAGTTTGAGCTAGTTCAGGCTCACATATCCCTAACATATATCTAAACTCGAGGGTTGGTTTGAGCTAGTTGCATATATAACCCACCCAAAAAACTATCCAACCCAAGAGGTGCTAATTGGAGCTAGTTCTCCTAGTGCATTTATTGTCAATCTAACCCTGCCATCCAAACAACTCTTTGGATGGAGTTAGTTCAGGGTTAGTCATGAGCAAGAAACTAACTCTAACCTCTAGCTAAGTTGAGTATCCTAACAGGGATGTGTCGTTGTTGTTGTTGCTGCTGCTCTTCTACGTACATCTAGACATCATTAGAACATTAATGTAACACTTTTCCTTGTTGCTATGTAGCCTAGGATTGCATATTTAGATATTAAGTACAGTGTATGTTGCTATGTAGCCTCATATATATTACACATGGCCCTAGTTAACCTAACGATAAATGGGTTGTGGATATGTTTAGTTAAAAGTCTGATTCACCGATTAGTCCCTTATCAGCCCGCGGCCTATATGGTACCAGCTACCGATATCCTGAACAGTGAGCAAATATAAGCCATGGGATGAAACTAACCTCGATGGAAAACAATAGTCGTTCCCAAAATTGTCCTGTGTAGGTACATCGAGAAGCATGTTAAGCACAATAGGCTAAACATCAACCAAAAGACAGCTTCAGTGTGCAGGTTTGAGCAGGCTAGTAAAGCAAAACAAGTGGAAAGGTGTGCTATCTGCAACAGGCCTAACATTTAACCAAAAGCAAACATATTCATTCAAACTGGTATTGTGCCAGTCTAAGTACACTGGTTATTGTCAAATAAAAGTGGAAAGGCATGTTAACTACAAGATGCAACAACCAAATGTAGTCATTCATAGTGGTATTGTTGAAACTGGTACTGATGAAATTGAACTGCACAATTCATACTTGCACATATAGAACATCACGTTGTGAATAACTGGAATCAACAAGGCATACTATGAACAACCAAAGATAGCATTTGATACTGGACAAACAACCGAACAATCAAAAAACTTTAAGAGGCATATGCTATAGCTATAACAGGCTTAACAACAAGCAAATATATGCATTCCTATCGGTATGTTTAAAACTGGATTGATGAAATGTACTACACAGTAAATAATTGCACATATAGAGCATCACATTGTGAACAACTGAAATAAACAAGGCATACTGCAAACAACTAGATATAGCAATTAAAACTGGACATATTCTCACTACACTACAAAAGGGACTCGACAAAGCAAATCATGGGTTTCTCCCTGTGAAGAGGCACGACAAAACAAATCATGGGTTTCCTCACTTGTCATGGATGGGATTCTTCCTGTGGGAAGAGCACGAACCCTGGATGCACTCCATGTTGTCGTAGATGGGCTCCTTCCCCTTGGAAGAGCAGATGGGCTCTTTCCCCTTGGAAGAGCCAGAGAGGGTGCTCTCCTCGTAGTCGCCATCGATGAGGTATGACTTGGAAGCTGTAGATCCCAAGCTAGCGCTGCAGAACGTGTCCTTCAGAAATGATAAAAGGGGCTCGATGGTGATGTAGGATGGCAAATTATTGACAGCGAGCCAGAGGAGATCAGCGACGGGGCCATGGATGAGATCGACGGCGGTTGAACCCGAGGGGTTGGGGGTGGGCCATTTAACCTGTGACATAGCCCGCCTCAGGCTGTTGTTGTCGATGACCTCGATGTCGTAGCCGGCGGCCGAGACATGCCTGCATACTCTAGCCCACTGCTTGAGTGCCTGCTGCTATTAATGGTTGTCAACTTCCTCGGTGACGTCGGGTGAAGAGACCGCGATACACCTCTTTTGGTCCAGTCGCTCCTCGAGCTCCACGGGAAGCGTAGCCGGGCTTAGGCTGCGACACTCTTGAGTGGGGGATGGGGATGGGGATCTATGGGAAAGGGGGCATTTGGCAGGCGTCATCTAAGAAACTCAGGGCGGCCTGGATATGGAGATCGGTGGGTAAGCTGCACGGGCAAACCGGCAGATGTTGAAAATGGAGGTCTTGCGGCGGCGGCGGGGACCTTGCTAGGGTTTCGAGCGAGGGAGGGGGTGTGTGTGTGTGCGCATGCCTGAGGAGGTTCTGGTGTGTGTGTGTGTGTTTGTGGAGGAGGGGCGGTGGTGTTTCAGGAAATGATGCGGGTACTGAAAATTTTACTATGCACGAGCCAAATGCATGAGTGAAATGTCGGGGCTATTGAAAATTTTGATGATAGTGCATCGCACACGGTCCGGAGAGGGTCTAATGTTCGCAAATTTGGCGACAAATGACGAGGGAGAGGGTCAGAACACGAACACACTGGCATGTGGACCAAATTTATGTATGAAATGAGTGGTTTGATTTTCAAATACTAAATGCAACTTCGATGTGGCACCTATCTCGCAAAAGCGCACGGTATTGCTTGCCCTACCCCCTCGTGTCCGTACGAAGGGAATCCTAAGCTACGCATGCATGCCCCTCCCCCCAACCGACGTTCACCTAGCAAAGTGTGAATTAGCTAGCAGCTCCCCTCCTCCCTCGTGTTGGCACGAAGGGAATCCTAAGCTATGAATGCATGCCCGCCCAACCGAGGTTCACCTAGGAAAGTGCGAAGTAGCTAGCAGCCCCCTCCCTCATGTCGGCACGAAGGGAATCCTAAGCTATGAATGCATGCCCCCCAACCGAGGTTCACCTAGCAAAGTGCGAAGTAGCTAGCAGCCCCCCTCCCTCGTGTCGGCACCAAGGGAATCCTAAGCTATGAATGCATGCCCCCCAATCGAGGTTCACCCTAGCAAAGTGCAAAGTAGCTAGCAACCCCCTCCCTCGTGTCGGCACAAAGGGAATCCTAAGCTATGAATGCATGCCCCCAACCGAGGTTCACCTAGCAATGTGCGAAGTAGCTAGCAAGCCCCTCCCTCGTGTCGGCACGAAGGGAATCCTAAGCTATGACTGCATGCCCCCCAACCGAGGTTCACCTAGCAAAGTGCGAAGTAGCTAGCAGCCCCCCTCATGTCGCCATGAAGGGAATCCTAAGCTATGAATGCATGCCCCCCAACCGAGGTTCACCTAGCAAAGTGCGAAGTAGCACCCCCCACACACTTTGAGTCGGCAGGCCAGAGAGGCATATCTAACCAAGATGGATCGTAAAACGGACCAAGAATAATCCACCTTGGTCGTACAACCTCTCTCTTGTTGTTGGTCAAAGTGATGGCCGTCCATACGACCCTGGAGATGGGCTAGCTCGCCAATAATCACGCAAGTAGCTAGTCCATGAAAACAACCACTACATGCATGTGGCACAAACATATGTACGGAGAGGTGTGTTTTTGAGTAACAATGGAACAAATTTGATGTGATTTTGAACTAGAAATCCCCACACCGAGTGAGGGTTAGGTTGACGATTCATATGTATGTTACACCACTCTTCAAGCCAACGATGGGGATTCATGCATGCATGCGTGCATAGTATATGCACTCAAACTTAAGGTCTAAATCTCACCATGACCTATACTATGATAACATGAACCAAATGAAGAATCCGCCATTGTAACCTATCATGTTGTTGGTCAATGTGGTCATGGATGTCCACGCGGGCCCACGAATATATAGGCTTGTCGCCGATAACCATGCGAGGAAGTGTACCGTTCAAAGGCAACCACTACATGCATATGTATGGAGGTGATGCGTGCATGCATGTTTCAATACCATTTCACAACATTGATGTGGTGCGTGCGTCAAAAATCGTATAGTAGCTCCCCACACAGAGCGAGATCGGTTCATGACGTGTCTATCTACTAGCCACTTCGACTCGATGGGAGTGATTCATGCGTACACATGCATGTGCGTGTGCTCAAACTGTATCATGCATGTCATCCCAGAGCATGACCTATATATATACTGTTTTACAAGCAAAAATAATAATCCCCTCCTAAGTCAAATGAACCTGTCTTGTTATCAGGAAACAAGTAGTGATGGACCAAGCGGGCCCACAGATGGAAAGCATCGATATTGCTGATACCCGCTTAAGTGGGTGCGAGAGGACAACCACCACCACTTTGCATGTGGGCCAAACATATATATGTTGAATACCCAAAATGCACAACTTTGATGTGCTACATGCCTCAAAAACCGTAAACCATGCAACCACACAGAGCAAGGTTCACGAAGCGTACTACATATGATGGTCCCCTTCCCCCCTCTTCACTTCATACTATATGCTCCTGCCGTAATATGTACAACCCAAAAGAATCCTCGTCGATGGTGAAATTAAGTAAGATCTCCCGATGTAGGTCAAAGTGATGCATGCATGCATCGACGATGGCATCATGGGCCCACAGATGGAAGCATCACACATGAGTGTCCTAGCTAGGATAACCACCGCATGCATGCATGTGGCCCAAAGAGGTGTTGTGTGATGTTTGAATAGCCAATTTCACAATTTTGATATGGCACGTGCCTCGGAAACCAAAAAGTTCCGACACTGAGTGAGGTGTACTTGTTCACGGACGCGTACGTATAGTATATATGCTAGTCCCCTCCCACCTCTTCAACATGTACTATATACCATCATAACACAAAGAAAAAAGATTCTACCTTGATGGTCAAATTAACCTCACCGCCGGCTGTTCATCGAAGTGATGGACGACGACCTCGCGGGCCCACAAAAGCGTCACACGCGAGTATCGAGTGTCGTGTAGGACAACCATCAACTGCATGTGGCCAAAACATGTATGTATAAAAGGGTTGTGTAATGTTTTAAATAAAGATTTCACGACTCTGATGTGGCACTGGCCTGCCTAACAAAACGGCCAACCCACATGGTGGCTCACAACTCGTAGTGTACCGTGAGCCACCCGCCACCCCCAGACGCACACACCCACACACACACACACACCGCGAATCCACCGCAACTACGATGCATGTTAAATTAATTATCCCATGGTGAACATATGTTACCAAAGGTGGGACGTTTTAATTTCAAAAAAATCATAGAGATCATTAAGATGTTTTAGTACATTAATTGATTGATTTTCTATGGGTATAATGTGGAAAAATCAAATTTGAGCTACATGCCCACGTGACAGTGCACCTAAATGGATTGGAAAAAAACATGTGTCTCACTGGGTGCATGTTTACTCCCCGTGCAACAAATTTCAAACATTGAGAATCTTGATTTTTAAATTGTAGTACATCCAAAATGTATTTGAAGTTCATGAAACTTATCGTGTTGTCATATGGACACAAATACAAAGTGGCATTGTACTTTTTTGTCAAATTTGAGACCCGTTTTGATGTAATCTTTGTCTAATTGCAAACAGGAGATTATTAATAATTGGGAACCAATATCCCAAACGGATTATTTATTCGAATCGTGAGCGTTAGACCAACAATGGATACGTGCCATGCTTCGGTTAAGCAATAAAGTGGCTGCATTAATCATCCAAATAGAAAAACAATATACGTGCCGCCGCGTGACTCGTGTGCTATGCGAGCATGCATGAGTTTGCTAGACGCATGCGAGTAGTCCACCGCGCAGGCAGACGGGGAGGCCTGTGTGCAGGTGGGTGAATTGACGGAGGCGTGCTCGGTGCGCAGTTTCATCGAAAGGCGTGTGAGTAGCTGTGTGAAACTTTGGTAGGCATGCCAGCAGTCCAGTGCGCAGGCTCACCGGGGAGGCGAGCCATCGGTTTGACCGCCGCCCGCCTCTCTCCCATAAATCCCACTACTCCATATTAATGGTGCGCCCGAGCGGCTGCACCCTCCATCCTCGACACACACACACAATCCTCTCTTTCCACTGACGTCCTCGACGCCGCTCTCAGTCCTCAAAGCTGTCAGTGTATGAGGATGCCACCGAAGCGCCCCATCGAAGGGAGTGGCGACGCCGGGGCTGATAAAGCACCGGAGCACGGCGTGGAGATGGAGACAGAGGTTGCCGTCACCGCCAGCGAGTTATCGCTGCATCATGATGTCGTCGAGCTTCCACAGCCGGAGGTGGAGTTCCACACCGACTCTGTGGTGACGACCGCGGCGACGACTCCGACGACCACTCTGGCGACGACTCCGATGACAACGACTCCGACGACGACGGACAACTGGTTAGTCATCTATACCAATTTATGTGTCAAATAGATCACAGGGTTTCTCTGGTTACTCCTGTCTCCCCCTTTTTGGAATAGAAATCCTATGGTTATGTTCTCCCAATCCATGAAATCTGAGTAAGTTCCATTCGATCTATGTAGTTTATTGATTGTTTGAATGGTACAAGTGATAAGTGATTAGTTGTTTCATCTTTGCAAATGATTTCTGCTAGCAATCCGACCAGCGTTAGTGTTCATGCTAATAATTCCTAGCCAGGACTTGACAATTGATTTTGAATGACCTACACATGTTTGTGCCATTATTTACTTCAAGATTGGTCTATACATAGACTAATGTGCTTAAAAATCGAACGAGCCATTATTTTCTTCATGACGTGTATCTAAGTGTTCTGGCGCATGCAAGAGGACGGGCCGTTGGCTCCATCAAGCTGAAGTATTTTCACAAGGTGGCGGACGGCGCGTACGCCGAGTACCTGGAGAAGCTTCAGGATCGTGCCGACAAGTGAGATGAGATGTGGGATGGATCGAACTATGTACACTTAAGTATGCTTAATGACGGTTGAATTATGTACTTATGGTTGAACTATGCTTATGTACGTGTACGCTTATTATCTATGTCTGAGTATGTTTAATCTATGTTTACTTATGTATGACCGTGGGATATGGATGCAACTAGTTCGGTTGATGGAATGTACCTCTGTCTTGGTTTATTGGTCCCCTTTCTAATTTTTTTAAGTTTTGACCAAAGGTTTAACTCACAAAATGTTAGTGCAGGTCAGCAAAAATTATATCATTGTATGGGTATTTGAGCATAGTGTTCAATGATATAATTTTTGGTGACATGCATAAACATTTCTTAGTTAAATATTTGGTCAAAATTACAAAGGGGGACCAATAAACTGGGATGGAGGTAGTACACCAATCGCACACGGTTCCCAAAATTGGAACCGTGTGCGATGACTTTCATTTTGCCTGTTGCGTCAATCACACACGGTTCGCTCTAGCAAACCGTGCCTCCGAAATTCTTTGCGGGACAGAAAACCCTCACCACCCAATTCAAAAAACAAAAAAGAAAACCCTCACCATCCCCACGTCACAAAAACCCTCACCCCGCCCGCCACTCCCTCTGGCCCCCATTCACACCTGTACAAGCTCCTCCGCGTCTATGCCATGCCACCGCCTATCACGGTGGTAAACACTTAGCTCGATGCCTGCCACCGCCGCCAGGCTGCCAGCAACACTACTGGAATTAGCTAATTTGCCATCTGCCAAGTCTTTGTTGTCCACTAGCTGATGGCAAAGAAGGTCTTTGCCGTCTGCTTGCAGAAAACGGACGACAACGAACTGGCTGATGGCAAAGAACGGCCTTTGCCATCTGCCTAGTCTTTGCCATCAGCTAGCGGACGGCAAAGAATCTTTGCCGTCAGCTAGAAGACGTCAAAGAGGGTGGTGGTCCCCACTAACGAGCTGATTAATCTAAACTTAACGGGCCCCCTCTTTGTCGTCAGCTAGCGGACGACAGAGAGGAAAAAAAGCTGACGGCAAAGGTTTGGCGGACGACAAAGACCTAACCTACCTAACGGCGAGACCCACCCCGCCCTGGATCCATCTCTCCTCTCTCCTCCCTGAGCCACCACGCCGCCGCCCCCGTCGCCGCCCCCACCCCGTGTCGCCGCCCCCGCCACCCGCCGCCGCCCCCACCCCATGCCGCCGCCCCCGTCACGCGCCGCCACCCCCACCAACCGCCCCCACCACCTGCCGCCGCCCCGCCACCCACCAGCCGCCCCCGCCACCCGCCGCCACCCCCACCACCCACCGCCCCCGCCACTCGCCGCCGCCCCCACCCCGTGCCGTCGCCCCACCACCCCACCGCCCCGCTGCCCCGGAGCCCCACCACTCCGGCATCGCCGCCGCCCCCGCCACCGCGGTCCGATGAGTTATTTTTTTTCTTTTTTTGCTGTTTAATTGTTAGTGTTAGATTTAGTGCTAGATATATATGTGTTAGCATTAGATTTAGTGCATGGGTTTTAGATAATTAGTCATATGATTAAAAGAAGTAGAAAAGATGAAAAAAGAAGAAGAAGAAAAGAAGAATATGTAGAAGGGGAATAAGAAGAAAAAGAAGAAGAAGAAGAAGAAGAAGAAGAAGAAGAAGAAGAAGAAGAGGATGAGGGAGAAGAAGAAGAAAGTGTAGGAGAAGAAGAGGAGGGGAGAGGAAGAAGAAGAAGAAAGTGTAGGTGTAGGAGAAGAAGAGGAGGGGAGAAGAAGAAGAAGGTGTAGGTGTAGGAGAAGAAGAGGAGGGGATAAGAAGAAGAAGAAAGTGTAGGTGTAGGTGTAGGAGAAGAAGAGGAGGGGAGAAGAAGAAGAAGAAGAAGAAGAAGAAGAAGAAGAAGAAGAAGAAGAAGAAGAAGAAGAAGAAAAGAAGAATATGTAGAAGGTGCTCTTTGGCCTTCCAGAGGCCGGCGGGGTCATATATTTGTGAATTACGAGTTTGGTCGTATATTTTTCGATTTTGTTATGCAAAACATCATACATATTTGTGTTTATCGGGTGGATTCAAATGTGCAGTTGTTTCGTCACTGCGAGGGTGTGGTGTTTGACGACCTCCCTGTGCGTTCGACGAGCTCCGCCCCTACGTTCATTGGTGAGCACAAATGACATCTCCTCCTCCCCCTTCATTTGCTCTGTTCCGGTCTTCGTGCCGATGAAACTTGCTAGCTATAGGTGTCAATCATCAGTATGCGTAACCACTATGCGTCTCCCGTTCGAGAGGGTTACATCTATAAATATGCATGCATTTGCATTTTTATAACCGTGATTCTTTCAAATTGTCCAACGTTATCCATGGACAGCCCGAGTATGTGTAGATTGGGTTCGTTTTCCCATATGCTTTGCTCCGGATCCGACACATAAATTTCTTCAGTGTCTCCCCTATTGTTCTCCGGGTACACATCCTCTCTGTTTATTGCAGAGACGTGTGTCAGGAGAACAGCGGGGAGGTGCTGCCGAAATTTTGCGTCGGATCCGGAGCATAGCATGGGAAAAGGAACCCAATCTACACATACTCTGGTGGGATTAGGACCTATCATTACCTATTAGAGTGTAGGTTGCATGGACGTAATAAAATTGACAAACTAGATCAACTGATGAATATATATGGTGAATTATATATTTATATATTTGTTGTGTGTCTAGTAGCTCTGAAAGTCAAGATGAGTGATCGTGCGTGGCTGTACACCGGTCACACTGGTCAGAACAAATGGAGCACTGAATGGTTCACAAAAACCAAGGCGTTTATGCAAGCCGCATTTGTAAATGGCCAGAGGAAAACCTGGTGCCCCTGTTCCCGGTGCGACAATTGGGAAAACAGGACAGAGGCTGAAATGGGCAAACACTTGCAGAAGAGTGGTTTTACGCCAAATTATACGTTGTGGACATTTCATGGTGAGTCTGCCCAACGTGACCGAGCTGAGGTGGTTCATCCTTGCACCGACGAGCATGGTACCGGGATGGAAAACATGGTGCAAGACTTGGATGATGCTCGGGATTCGGAAGAGGAGATGGAGGAATCTAGAAAGGCCTTCAATGAAATGTTGGAGTCTTCAAAACGTCCGCTCCACGAGCACACTGAGCTTTGTCAATTGGATGCCATCTCACAAGTAATGGCTCTGAAGGCTCAGTTCAACTTGGGCAGAGAATGCTACGACGCAATTATGACAGTATTTGGACGCTTTCTACCCAAAGGCCATGTAATGCCCGCAAACCTGTACCAGTCAGACAAAATCCTCCGTGCACTGAAGATGCCCTATGAGAAGATACATGCATGTGAGAAAGGATGTGCCTTATTTAGGCATGAATATGCGGACTTGAACATATAGGGCTGGTTGAAATCAAACAAAGCACCCATTTAGATGTTCCTGATGTCTATATTACGGCTCAAAAGGTGACCCAAGTATTCTATCTACCGTGGGCCTACCAAACTAATCAAAATCTGAAAGGTTGGGATGTCATTTATGATGTACCGCCACGTGCTAGACTATCTCCCCCAAAGGAAGAGGATTATGAACCTCACATTAACCCAGACACATATGAAGGAGAATTCTTCCAAGAGACACGTCTTTCCAAAAAACGTTTCAAGAATCGATATAATTCACGCCAAAGCATTGAAGTAGACAGCGACAGTGAATCCGGCATCACCACAGAGGAGGAACAAGAAGAGCCGGAACAAGAAGAGGTTACTGCTGCGGATGACCTATCAATGCTTGACCGATTATGTCAAGGTGGTCTTCCACATTTTGATGCCACTGAACCCTATGAGCACGTCATTGATGACAGTGATGATGATGATTATGCATTTATTGATGATAGTGGTCGAGATTATTAGTAGCCCGCTCCTACACCTCCATGATCACGGTAAGTTTCTCTAGTGTTTTTCTTAACAAATGCATAAAGACCTAGACTTAGCTTTATTTCCTTCAAAATGACTTAATAAGCTTACTGACCTCCAAAACCATCCATTTTACCGAAGTTAGCTTACTTATGACAAAAATGGCATAATTAGCTTAGTTAGCTCATAAACGATCCATTTTACCCAAGTTAGCTCTAAAATGACCCATTTTACCTAGGTTAGCTCCAAAATGACCCATCTTACCTAGGTTAGCTCTAAAATGATGCATCTTACCTAGATTAGCGCATAAACGATCCATTTCAACTAAGTTAGCTCATAAATGATCCATTTCACCTTAGTTAGCTCATAAACGATCCATTTCACCTTAGTTAGCTCATAAACCATCAATTTTACCTTAGTTAGCTCATAAACGATCCATTTCACCTTACTTAGCTCATAAACGATCCATTTCACCTTAGTTAGCTCATAGACGATCCATTTCACCTAAGTTAGCTCATAAATGATCCATTTCACCTAAGTTAGCTCATAAACGATCCATTTCACCTAGTTAGCTCTAAAATGATCCATTTCACCTTAGTTAGCTCATAAACGATCCATTTCACCTTAATTAGCTCATAAACGATCCATTTCACCTTAGTTAGCTCATAAATGATCCATTTCACCTAAGTTAGCTCTAAAATGATCCACTTCACCTTAGTTAGCTCATAAACAATCCATTTCACCTAGGTTAGCTCTAAAATGATCCATTTCACCTTAGTTAGCTCATAAACGATCCATTTCACCTTAGTTAGCTCATAAACGATCCATTTCACCTAGGTTATCTCATAAATGATCCATTTCACCTAAGTTAGCTCATAAATGACATATACTTCTTCTTCTAGTCACCTTTTTTCTAACTTTCTTATTTGCCATTTTGCAGATCACATTCACTTCACGGAAGCTAGCTTGCTATGATGGAGTGCTTGTTTTTTCTTTCATTCTCTTCTAGTATTCTTAGCTTGCTATGATGGAACAATGTGTATGTGCAACTTGCTATGTATGAATGGATGGAACTATATATGTATGTACGATGAAACTTATGTGCTGGATATGTCATATGTTTGCTGTGAAATAACCCTGTGAAATATATCTATATATGTCATATATATTTGCTGTGAAAATTGTTGGATTTAAAAAAAAGAGCCAATGCAGGCTCTTTGCCGTCAGCCACCGACGACAATGGGCTCTTTGTCGTCCGCGACAGACGGCAAAGAAGCCACGTGGAAGCCAAATGTGCTTCCTGGGAGCTGACCAATTTGGTCAGTTTGCCTACAGTGGCAGACGGCAAAGCCTTTGGCTACAGCGGCGGACGGTAAAGACTTGCTGGAAAGTGACGTCCAACTGACGTCATCAGGCGGACGGCAAAGGCCTGATGATATTTGCCGTCAGCCGCGGACGACAAACACTGCCGTTAGCCACCCAACGAACTAATGGCGAATTTATTGCCGTCGGGTTTCTTTGTTGTCCGCCGCGGATGGCAAAGGCACCTTTATCATCCGCTTCCGAAAGCAGACGGCAAAGAAGCTCTTCACCGATCCTTTCTTTGCCGGTGCATTTTGCCGTCTGTGGCATATGGCAAAGGCCTTTGTCGTCCGCCGTCTGTGCCTTTGCCGTCCGCCTTGGTGGACGGCAAATTAGCTGATTCCTGTAGTGCAAAGCCCACCGCATTTCGACCTCCCGCTTGCCGCCGCCTATCGCCATCGACTTTCTCAACGCTGCTCGCGGGCGACCCAGCTCCGCTCAGTTGGGGAATCCGTCGTACTGAGGGGTCCTTCTCATGGACGAGAAGGTAACTAATTTAATGAGATGTTATCTCATCTCTTATCCTAGTTCATCTGTCTCGTTTAATCACCTGACGGAAATCGCCATGAATTCATTTTTATTCGAGCTATTTTTATGGTTTTCTTTCATTCATAGAATGTACAGTGCGCCGACACATCAGGACTTTGTGACGTCCGCCAGAGATTCCATCTCACCATACCAGATAACTTGAGGACGCGCGCGGTATGTTCAATCTCACTCTAAATCGGTTGGCATGGCCTAATTTCCTGAACATATTCTAAATATTGCTACATTTGGATAAAAGGTGCCACATGCACCATATATGTCAAAGGGGATTTTCCCCCCTTCTTTCTATATTAGGCAAATTAATGATGTATTGTTCTTTCGATTACTCTCATATTTCCATGACAGCATGTTTACACTATCTATTTAATTATAGATTTTTGTCCTTCGATTTCAACTGTTGTACAGTTCTTTCATTTTGGGCCCATATTTGCATGTTACCATATTTTCTTTAACAATCCTACCATTTTCTGCAGCGCATCCCTTGCTATGCAACAGATTATGTAGTGCACAATCTTTCCCTTTACATAGATCAAGACTACACGGATGTCATACTGCAGACAAACCATGGATTGACAATCGTTGCTACTGTAAGACTTGATGAACGTGGTGACTCCTATTTTGGCACTGGCTTTTGGAAAGAAATTTCTAAGTTTTATGTACTGAAAGCTGGCACTAAAATTGCACTGCACATAAAAGGGCCTGGTCTAGAGATATACGCTAACTTCCCCGACAAAATCATCCGTCAAGACTTTGTTCGAAGTAAGTTTTTTTTTCAACTATCTCCTTGTTGACTTACCTAGCAATGTCAAATGAATTGTGTAGTATTTAAGCAACCAACTGTTATTCCCTTTTCTTAATATATTCCTACCTAATAACTTCTAGTTACCAATACACTTTTATATTTCCCTATTTTAAGTAAATATTCCCTGTACTCCCATTTCTATCAGAAAGCGCCGGTGACAAGGAGACTCCGGAGGTGGAGAACGGGGCTGCCAACAAGCGGAGGCAGGGTGAGCTAGAACCGCAAGCGACTCCAGCAGGCCTATACTTCATCAGCAGTCTCCCCGATGATATGTTGACACTCATCATCTCCCTCATCCCAATCAAATATGGGGCGCGGACGACCGTCCTTTCCTGGTGGTGGTGCCCCGTATGGAAGTCCAACTATCTCGACCTCATCGACACCCACGAGCTCTTCCATGGCTATCGCAAAAGCTTGGATGCGTTCTCCAAGATCCTTGGCAGTCACCTTGGCCCAACCAGAGGCCTTAGAATGGGCAAGTTCCGTTCCAACGGCAAGGACCGAGCCAAGCTTGACAACTGGTTCCGATCCCCCGCCCTAGATTAGCTCGAGGAGCTCACTTTTGATGATGGGCATATGCGGTCGCTGCCAACGTCCGCACTCTGCCTCGCGCCCACGCTGTGCGTCGCCAAGTTCAGGAACTGCCATCCCCCCTTAATGACGCGCCCGCTCTTATTCTACCATGACTGAAGCACCTCGAGCTCGTCGCCGTCTGCCTCTCAAATAGTGACATCGAGCGCCTGCTCCATGGTTGTACTGCACTTGAGTACCTTCGCCTTCAGGCGATCAATGGGTTGAGTACCTTCCACATCACCTCCATGACTCTCCGGACTATTTATGTGTGTTGCTGGTGCGGCAGGAAGATATCACAAGATGTGTACCATGGTATGGTCATTGAGGACACACCTGCACTTGAGAAATTACTTGTAGTTGATCATGAAGGTCCAACAAGATTCAGTGTCATTTCCGCGCCGAAATTGATAGTGGTGGTCTACTCGTCTGACAAATACTTCGAACTTGTTATTGGATCCACACCCGTTCAGGTACAAAAGCCGCCTTCTACCCCTCCTTCTACGAATTAACATTATTTCTAATTTTTAAGATGCTTGTTCGTCTGTCATTCAGAAAATGATTCCGACAAGCTTGACCCTAAAACTGCGCACAGTGAAGGTCTTGGCACTAGAATCTATCAGCTCCAACCTGGAGCAAGTTGTTAGTTTCCTGATATGCTTTCCGTGCCTGAAGAAGCGATACATCAAGGTGATGTTCCTTTCCTATTAAATGTTAACCATAAGGGTGTTCAATTTGTGACACCTTTTTCCATGTTAACCATAAGGATTCTTTTGGAGGATTTCAGTACATACATGTTCCACCCCCATATGGTTACAATCAATAAGCATTTCTCCTTTGGATTCATCTGTACTAGTTTTCATAGGGAACTTTTCATTCACTCCAACCTCTTGTGAAGAAGGCTACATTTTTCTAGAATGTAATCAAATGCCCATGTCAATCTTGTCAGATCGAAGATGGCATGTTAGTGCATTTTACAAATCCTGCAAACCAAATAGGCCTGTAGTAATGTTCAAAACCGCATGTAGGCACTAACACGTTTTCTTGCAGATAATATTAGGCCCAGTGGTGGATAATGTGATACAATATAACAATCACGTCGAATACCTAGATCTGCATCTCTCATAAATTACTTTAAAGTCCTACCGAGGGACCTTAACGGAGATTATATTCGCGAGGTTCTTTGTTCTCAGAGCAAGGGTGCTGAAGGAAATGAGGTTTGCCCTACATTTATTTCACAAAAATGAATAGTTTCTTGATCAGCACCGGCACCTGCGACAGAATGGAATAGGCTCCAAAAATGCCGAATTTCATTTTGGAACTTGAGATGATAGAGTAATCGGAAGTCATCGTGTCAACCCCATACATAACTTCTCAGTGGCTGACCCCTTTGCAAAAATTGTGAGGTTTCGAAACCAGACATAGATGTGGTAATATTAGCTTGAACCTCTCTGATATGCATGTTCAGCAGATCAGCGCGAGCGTTTGCAGCTGATGAGCTGAATTTCATTTCTAAAATCAGTTTGACCCTTGTAATCTTCGAATTTGAGCCATATAACTCTAGAATTTGAACCTTGTAATATATTCGAGCTTTTGTGGTACAATCAATGAAATGGCATCGTATGAGACTCGTATATTGGTGGCACTACTTTGACCTTAATATGAATGGTCTTAGATTTTATTAACCATTCACGAATCTGTTTACCTTGTCGATCTCACAGCACATGATCTGTATAGCTAACTCGACTGCGATCTTCGACATCATTGCACACAGTAGGTTTCTTCCACCGTGTGCCCTGTAGAGCACAGAATTATTATCGCACTCGAGTGTCCATCATCACCCTTATGTGTAACTTTGACCTTATCACCCACGGGTAAACTTATGATAGAAGTCATTCCACAAACTTCCTTTTTACAAAGCTTTTTGCCAATAAACGCCCATGATTTGTCCCTCTTCTAGCTGGCGCGTGGCCAAACTAGCCGGGCAGGAACATTGCGCGGTAAACTGCGCGGTAGCGCGGGAACATGCTCACCGACGACACATTTGGCGCCTCTTGGAGCCCACACGTGTGGTGCGGTGTTGTCAACCATGCATTGGAATCCTCCGCTATGAACGCCGTGACAAGACATGACGATTACAGGCCGGCCGACTCCCATTTATTACAGTGGCCCACCTTTCAATTGCACCCCACCATTGCAAGAAGCACACCCACCACGAGAAATTCTTAGAGGGTATCCCGCGCGGCTCCAATGGCGCTCCGAGCGACTGCCGATGACGAGCACCAGTTCACCATGCGTGCCATTGTGGACACCTACAAAAGATTCATGGACCTCTCAGTGGTGTACACCAACGACCCAGTCTGGGTGGAGCACTCCATCCACATCATGGAGCTGTTGCTAGCCAAGGAGAAGTACAAGGTGGTTGGGTTCGACCTCGAGCACACCCGCGCTCGTGCTAGGTCTCGTCCCAAGGTCACCATCGCCCAGATGTGCATGCGCCACCACGTCCTCGTCTACCACTACTGCCTGGCCACATGGCCTTGCAAGCGTTTCGCTAGGTTTGTCAACAGCCCCCACTACATGTTCGCTACGGTGGACATCACCAACGATGTAAAGGCGCCCAAGAATTCGGGCATCGCCTGCCAGAATCTTGTCGACATCCAGGGCCAATACAAGATCTGGGGCAGCAAGGAGCATGAGAAGGACTCACTGGTTCACCTAGTCGAGGCCATCATCGACCCTTACTACAGAGACATGAAGGATTTGTGCAACAAGGACAAGTGTGCCTGGCAATCGGCGTGGATGGAGAAACTCGACAAAGCTCACGTCGTGTACGCGGCCAAGGAGGCATACATGACCTACAACATGTACAGGCAGATCGTTGACATGAGGAAATGCCTTGTTCCCCAAAACGGCCAGGGATCCAGCCGGAACCAGAGCAATGGCAAGCATTGTCGCAACAATAAGTAGATGATTAGATCCTCGTTTCTCCTACTTTAGTATGCATGTAATTGCTTACTTTGGTGTGTGGAAATGTTATGTGTGTAGTCACTTGTGTAATTGTATGCTTAATTTGGTTATGCAATGCTATCTTTGTAAGTATATATGTTGATGCTCTATTGTAGCGACCCGACCTCAAACGGTCAAGTCTCTGTGCTTCAGTGTCATCCCTGGATCGGTAATGCTGACACACACAGTACTCGAGGATTTATAACAGAGTAGCAATCACACACTTATTACGTCGAATGTCTCCAAAGAGAACTTATTACAATAAATATGGCTTAAGGCCATCTAATACGATAACAGCGAAAGGCTTGGAAGATAAAGTGAGTCCATCAACTCCAACGCATAGCTGAGCTGCACGGCAACGACCTAAAGAACCTTACTCCTCGTCTGAAAAGTCTGCAACATAATACGTTGCAGCCCGAAAACGGGTCAGCACATTGAATATGCTGGAAAAATAACACAGTAGAGCAGGAACGGAATAATGCTATCACTACATGCATATTTGGCTGGTGGAAAGCTCTATGGTTATAGTTTTGCGAAAAGCCATTTTTTCCCTACAACAAAAGAATAGATTTTAATTTAACTATCATGGTAGTTGAAACATCATTGAGAAGGTTCCTGCAACTCAATCCAATTAAAGTGATTAACAACCCAACAATATTATTTTTAGGGTGATGAGATACTTAAGATACTCCAAGTACTAGATACTCAAGATTGTCCATAACCGGGGACACGGCTAACCAAGATCTTCATAGTCTAACAGTCTGGCCAAAGGATATAGTCCGGCTGTCCAGAGATCCCCTAATCCAGGACTCCCTCAGTAGCCCCTAAACCAGGCTTCAATGACGATGAGTCCGGCGCGCAGTATTGTCTTCGGCATTGCAAGGCAGGTTCCTTCTCCGAATACATCACAGAAGAATTGTAACACGAGGATAGTGTCCGACCCTGCAAAATAAGTTCCACATTCCACCGTAGAGAGAATAATATGTTTGCAGATCTAGTTTGCTAGCTTGTTTTGGCAGCATGACGTTATGTCGTGGCCCGGTGATTATTCAAATTGTTTCCTCCAACCAGCCCCGCACATAACGCGAGGCGGTTTTTCGACACGTCTTGTCAAAGCAGAGATCGTGTCCCCTTATTATGGGATTCTCATCAATACGGGCGTGGGTAACCCCAACCGCGCCATCAATTACGCGCTTGGGGGATAAGCGAGTTTTACCAGGCAAGTGGGGACGCTTAGTTTCGTCCGCCCATATAAAGGGACAGGGTTGCACCTTTTTATCCACGCCTTCTTCCTCCTTCGCTCATCCGTTTTCGCACACCCGAGCTCTAGCGCCCAAGTCCGCACTTCCCACCTCAACCTTCTCCAATCATGTCCGGAGCGGGAGGCAGGTGGATGGTCTCCTCCATCACGGAGGGAGACATCAAGAAGCTGTGCGGAGCCGGATACTTAGCCGCGAACATCGCGCAACGGCTGCCCGCTACGGGGCAGATCGTCCCTACCCCGGAACCTCACAAGAGGGTAGTTTTCCTTCACCACTTCCTCCATGGACTAGGGTTTCCCCTCCATCCATTCATCCGTGGTCTCATGTTTTACTACGGGCTGGACTTTCAAGATCTGGCCCCGAACTTCATCCTCAACATTGAGGCATTCATCATCGTGTGTGAGGCTTTCCTCCGCATCCGGACCCACTTTGGCCTATGGTTAAAGACCTTCAATATCAAGCCGAAGGTGGTACGAGGCCAACAAGCAGAATGCGGCGGAGCCATGGTGGGCAAGATGCCCAACGTCATATGGCTCGAAGGCTCCTTCGTGGAGACAATAAAGGGATGGCAATTGGCGTGGTTCTACATCACCAAGCCGCGCGAGGCCAAATGGGTGGCAGCCCCTGAGTTTCGATCCGGATTCCCTACACGGCTCACTTCTTGGAAAGAGAAGGGCTTGTCGTGGGGTTCGTCGGTGGAGCTGGATGGACTCCAGAAATGTATCTGGAGTATGGCGAGCAAGAAGCTCAAGCTTGTCAACATAGTCCAAGTTATGCTCATCCGTCGGATCCTCCCGTGTCAACAACGGGATTTTACCTTGTGGGAGTTCGACCCGGGCTGGCACCAGACTCTGAGCGAGCTCTTTGATACGACACACAAGGACATTGGGAAGGTGCTGTTCAAGGGCGCAGAGGTCCCTCCTCTCGACGAGGACCGGGGACTAAGCGCAAAGCGCCTAGCGCGTTCGGTGAGTTCAATACGTCCCGTAGGACATTTATTTTCCTTGGCTTAATTATGTGCGGGGTCTAATCTCCATGCCTTTGACAGGACTAAGTGGAGATGTCGGGGCAGATCGACTGTCCGGCCCCTTTGCCCGAAGATACTGCGGGCGCACTCCTGACGGAGATGCTGACTCCGGCTCCTTACAAGGTGCCGGAGAAGACCAAGAAGGCCAAGGGAACCCGAAAGAGTTCCCGGCACCAGGTGTTATCGGACTCATCGTCTGATAAATCTGCGGCACACTCCTCCCCCAAAGACGACGAGGAAGAAGAAGATGCTCCCCCTCCAGGCGGGGGAGACAAGAAAAGGAAGGCCGCCCCAACTGGGGAGGCTGAAGGGTCCAAGAAGGGAAGGACTCTCCTTCCAGACAGTTCCACCGCCGCCGACGAAGGCGAAGATGAGTGGTTTCCCAGGGCCAAGCCCCTGGGGAGATCGTAAGTATTCGGATACCAGAGTAACTCATGGGATTCCTTTGTAACACTGCTTTCCCTAACGCCGAACATAATTATACAGGCCGCCATGAGCCAATATCGAGGTATCATCGGACGACTCCCTGGGCAAGTCGGACATGGACAGCGATCCAGTCCCGACCGCCACCTCCCCTCATCCTGCCGATGACGCCGAGGTGTTGTCTCAAGAGGCACCAGATCGAGGGGAGACAGTCCCGGAGGTGCCTCAAGGCGACCATCCGGACACCGGGAGCCGAGGGGACGGGCCCCCTGAGAGCTCCGAGTTCGGCCCTCAGCCGAACACCGCGCCGGAACCTCCAGCGGTTCCAGGCTCGGGCAGGCGGCCTCCTTCTAAGAGGAGCAAGACGCCTGTGCCGTTGATCTCTGTCCATCCAGAGGCGCCGGACAATCTGCTGGAAGCGCTTCGCAGCGCTTCCATCGACGAGGAGCACCGCACTATCATGAGTGCGGTGATCCAGAAGGTTCAGTCCGCCAAGAGCGGATTGACTGAAGCATGTCCCAGCCTTCTAACAGGCTTCGAGGTAAGTGTTTTAGAATGTAGTAGAAATATTACCGCATAGACAGTAGCCCCTGATGCTTTGTTCGGTGTTCACAAAGAAAAGCCGAACAGAGGATCAAATAATATCGCAGGAGTCTAATATAAGTATGTCAATATGCATATGCAGGCTTCGCTGCTGGCGTCCGCCGCACTGACTGCGGAAGTCGCCATACTAAAGCAGGACCTCGAGGTGTCCAGGAAAGAGCTCGGCCTCGCCAAGAGGCAGCTCGAGGAGAACAAGGGTAAGTAATACCTTGTCTATAGATATGTATATATAAAAGAAGACGCGATTGCAAAATGACAGGATCATCGTATATTTTCCAGGGGCCATGACCGAGGTGGCGACCCTGAAGCAAGCGCTGACCATGGCCGAAGATAATGCGGCCAAGGAGAGCACCGAGCGAGAGAAGCACGAGGCTCGGGTGGGCGAGGTGCAGCAAGAGCTCCAGGCTCTCGTGGCGAAGCACAAGGCATTGGACCTTGACTCAAGGACGCGGGAGTCTGAGCTTGCCGCAGCCCTTGAGAGCGCAAAAAGTGCCAAGGTCGAAGCCCAAAAGGCTCTCCAAGAGATCGACGCGATGAAGAAGATAGCGGCGGGTAAGGCTTTCTATATGCAAAGTAAGCATGTAAAAGTAAATTACCGATTACTTACCCGAATCCGGAGCTCTCCAGGAGCATTCGCAGATTTGCCCCGCGGCGTGTTCGATGCCGCACGGTTTTATCAGGGCGAGGATGGAAGCTCAACGGAGAAGCTGTTCTGGTCTCAGTATGCTGAGGCTGAACACCCAGTGCCAATGAGCGACCAGCTGAAGCAGATGGTCGAGCTACATAAGGCGGCCGATCGGGCCATGAAGAGCTTTATAGTCCGGCCGTGGCCTGGCGATGCCCTTCCGAATAGCTTCTTCGGGTTGGTGAGGCGGCTTGTGGATGCCTGCCCGCGGCTGGAGGTCGTCAAGCGATTTGTCTGCACTGAAAGTGCACGTCGGGCTGTCGCCCGTGTGAAGTTGAAGTGGGTCAAGCTAGACACCGTGAAGCTGATCAAGGAGGGGCCGCCGGAGGGCAAGGAGCACCGCCACCCCGAGATGTACTACGAGGGTGTTCTGCCGGGTGCCCGTCTCATCGCGGACGAGTGTTCAAGAGATGTAATATTTGAATGAGACTTGCTCGTTTTATCCTGTGTTTATGAAAACTTGTTTCATATGCGCTGTGCAACGCTTGTTTGAATTTAAAATATTACCTTCTGTTTGGCTGTTTATCTAATCTGAGAGATGGCTAGTCCTCGGCTTCTGCCCCCATGCCACGAGTGCTGGGGTGTTCGGGATAAACCTGAGCACTCTTGTTCCCATGTTTGGGTCCTTCGAGGGAGGTGCTCAGCACAGCGAACAAGGCAACCGGACTAATAATGCTTTATCACTCTCACTTAGCCATAGAATTCTATAATTTTAAATTTCGGCGAAGCCCCTGGTATTCGGAAGGCCGAATTCGGGGCGCGATACACGCCTTTAAGCCGGACAGGGTCGGCCCCTCGCTCTAAGCGGCATAAGTCTTTAGGGACTCGAAAACCTCGCCGAACAGCGACCAGTCTCTCGCCTTATCATGACAGTCAGTTTTAGCTTTCTCTACTGAGGTGCTGAACCTAGCAGAACCGAGGCACAATCGCAGTAGTTCTCCTAGCGCTACCTTAGCCGATAGAGCGAAACGTAAGGTACCAAAACATAGGAGCCGGGCAAACCCAACATTTGACCAAAGACATGATTCGGAGCTGATGCATATAATGCTATAAGTTTGGGGTGCCGCACTTGTGAAAGTGTTCGGACTTTTCACACCGTATTGTGGGGTACGAAAGCCCCTGGAGTATTGGCCGTACCAAAGTGTACGGTTGCAAGGCGTCATTAATGAACACACACACACAGACACACACACACATATATATATAGTAGCACTATTCTAATCCCAGGATTAGAATAACTATTTGGATCACGATCTCCCCTATATAGGGCCCGATGGAAAGTTCAAAAAAAACCCACCCCACCTCCTGCTCACCCCAATGCCCCACCTCCCGCACCTCCTGCCCCCAACGGCGATGCGCCCGCCGCCCCGTCCCCAACCGGCGGCACCGCCGCCACCAACCCCCCAGCCAGAGACGAGACCGCCGCCCCGACGCCCACTGGAGACGCCGCATGCCCCAACCGGAGACGTCGCCGCCCCAAGATCCCACTGCCGCCACCACCTACACTCATCGCCAGCGTTGTGGTCCCAGCTTTCCCCGCCGCCGCCGCGCCCAGCCTCCCACGCGCTCGCCTCCTGCCTCTGCGCACCGCCGCCCTACCTACCGTGCGCCGCAGCCTGCCTCCGCGCACCGCCGTCCCCCATCCGGCCATCCCACGCGCTAACTGGGTGGTGCCTGGGTTGAGGCACCAGTCGAAGCGACGACGGGAGGAGGTTGGGCATGAGGGAGGGGACGGTGCCTTGGGCTGACAGGACGCGGCGGCCACTGCTTCATAGAGGAGCCCGTGCACTTGCTCGATGTCATTCTTGTGCCTGAGGCGCCGGATGAATCTTAGTAGTTGAACTTCACACACACTGCATCTGCGGCTCACCTCCTCCACGAGCGGCAGCTGCCCCCCCATCTGTTTTCCACAACTATATTTTGTATTTGTGGGTGTTTGTATCTACTGGTTCTCGGGAGCTCGCCTCAGAAAACTTGTTTTGCTGCTGCTGTTGCCGGCATGAAAGGTCAGGGACACGATGGAAAATTTTCCTTTGGTTCCCCTGCAGCAGTAGAGACGAAAACAGAAACTACTTCTCCTGCTCGCCTTCGTCAGTGGCTGATTCTTCTGCTGAAGTTCAGGTGGGAAACACATCTTCACATAGTTCAGACTAAGAAAGTACGGAAGTTCATTTAGTGGACACAACATCAAATCACTTTGGAGAGTACGTTGTTGAGCACTTCTCCAGCTAGATTTGTTGTTTATGCTCCTTAAAGCAGATGATTCCTTATTGCTCAACTATCGAAACTCTATACTACATTTTTTTGTAACTTCAGTTTTTTTCAGGAAATTTTTTGTAACTTCGGTGTCATGAGAGGATGGACAGATTCTAAAGAAGTACATCAGTTCATCCAGTGAACACAACATCAACGAACTTTGAATAAAAACATAAGTTAGGTGTGCTAGAGTAATCACAGAGTTAAAAATAATAAGAAAAAAGAGTTAAAAAAACCTAGTGAACACTCCTGACGTATAGGGCACTAGTATAGAAGTTCATAGGCGACTACCAAAAAACAGTGTACTGCTAGTCGCTCTCCCCAGCTGCGAGACCTTCTCACCACAAAAAAGAGCACACAAGACTCGAGCTGCTAGTCGCCATTCTGCTTCTCGAGAAATCTATAGGAACCATATGCTATGGCCTGGCTTCTACTGAAATTGATGTGCACCATGTTCCTGCACCCTATTACTCATATTCATTTATTTCATTTCATAGCTTCGATTTGGAACTTGTTATGTTTATTGTGCGGAGACTTCACAAAAAATGAACAAAAAAGAAAGTGTGTTATGGACCTTGTAACTCCTTCCCCTTTTTTCTGTTCATGAATGTTCTTCACATGATTTGATGGAAGGAAGTTCGTGTAAACCACCGAGTTTACATGTCCACGAAGTATGTATGTTTTAAAGTAATCTGGAAGTTCAAGGATTATTGTCTGTGAAAGTTCAATCATTGGATTTTGGGAAGAATTCATCTTATGATAAAAAATCCAATGAGAAAAAAAATTCATTCATCAAAAGAATTGCACAAAAAAAATTTTGGGAGGTTTGAAAAGTTATATTTTGAAAATGTGCACAAAGGAGTGAAGAAAAAAGATGGGCTCCACAAAAATAATGACGAAGTTTAAAAAAAGACGAAGAAGTTGAATGCTTGTTAGAAACCCAAAGAAGGTCATTAAAAAGCATCTCAAACAATTTTTATAAAAAATATTTTCCCTATTAAAATAAACCTAGAAGTTCAAATTTAAAAACAGAGCAGCTCGATGTCTATCCGAAAGTAGGATTTTTTCATTACTAAAAGAAAATAAAACCAGGAAGTCCAAATTAAAAAGATGGAGAAGTTCGATGATTATACAAAACTCAGAATTTCCTTGTTATTAAAGAATGGAAACAAGAAGTTCAAAAATTAAAAAACAAGAAGTTCAACTTTTAAGCGCTTCAAAATTTCATAAACATATTAAGAAATGAAACCAGGAAGACCAAATTAAAAAGATAGAAAAGTTCGATGATTGTAGAAAACTCAGAATTTCATCGTTATCAAAAAAGGAAACAAGAAGTTCAAAAATTAAAAACAAGAAGTTCAACTATTAAAAAATAGAGCGCTTCAAAATTTCATATAAAAATTAAGAAATAAAACCAGGAAGTCCATATTAAAAAGATGGAGAAGTTCTATGATTATAGAGAACTCAAGATTTCCTCATTATTAAAAGAATGAAAACAAAGAAGTTCAAAATTAAAATAACAAGAAGTTCAATTTTTAAAAATAGAGCGCTTCAAAAATTCATAAAAAAGATTACCGCGAGGGCTGCAGTGTGCTCCTCTGTCCGGAGGGAGCGCTCTATGTTTCCATTGACTGTAATAACTCCGCGAGGTCCTGGCATCTTGAGTTTGAGGTATGCATAATGCGGTACCGCATTGAATCTAGCAAATGCGGTTCGCCCGAGCAGCGTGTGATAACCACTGCGGAACGGGACTATATCGAAGATTACCTCTTTGCTTTGGAAGTTATCCGGGGATCCGAAGACCACTTCCAATGTAATTGAGCCTGTGCAATGGGCCTCTACACCTGGAATGACGCCTTTAAAGGACGTTTTTGTGGGTTTGATCCTTGAGGGGTCTATACCCATTTTGTGCATTGTGTCCTGATAAAGCAGGTTCAGGCTACTGCTGCCATCCATAAGGACTCGAGTCAGGTGAAATCCGTCAATGATTGGGTCTAGGACAAGTGCGGCGAATCCGCCATGACGGATACTAGCGGGGTGGTCCCTGCGATCAAAGGTGATCGGACAGGAGGACCAAGGGTTGAACTTTGGGGCAACTGGCTCCAACGCATATATGTCCCTGAGCGCATGCTTCCGCTCGCTCTTGGGGATGTGGGTTGTGTATATCATGTTCACCGTCCGCACTTGCGGGGGAAACCTCTTCTGTCCTCCAGTGTGCGGCTTCCGGGGCTCCTCCTCGTCATTGCTATGCGGCCCCATGTCCTTGTTTTCGGCAATTAACTTGTCGGCCTGCTTGAACACCCAACAATCCCTGTTGGTGTGATTGGCTGGCTTGTCTGGGGTGCCGTGTATTTGACACGAGCGATCGAGTATACGGTCCAGGCTGGACGGACCCAGCGTACTTTGTTTGGATGGATTTTTTCGCTGACCGGGTTTAGAGCCTTTCGGCATTGCCTGCCGTATCCTCGGTATTTTTGCTGTTAATACGACACTTATGTTTGTTGCGAAGTGACCTGCTATTGCCGTCCTTGGTATCCGGGGTACCATGGTTCTTTGATATGTTATTACTTTGAGCCAGCCAGCTGTCTTCTCCCGCACAAAAGCGGGTCATGAGCGTCGTGAGGGATGCCATAGATTTTGGCTTTTCCTGACCAAGGTGCCGGGCTAGCCACTCGTCTCGGATGTTATGTTTAAAAGCCGCTAAGGCCTCTGCATCCAGACAGCTGATGATCTGATTTTTCTTTGTAAGGAACCGAGTCCAGAATTGCCTGGCCAACTCTTCTGGCTGCTGAATTATGTGGCTCAAATCATCGGCGTCTGGTGGTCGCACATAGGTGCCCTGAAAGTTGTCGAGGAATGCGGCTTCCAGATCTTCCCAAGAGCTAATGGAGTCCGCTGGCAAGCTATTAAGCCAATGCCGCGCTGGTCCTTTGAGCTTTAGTGGGAGGTATTTGATGGCGTGTAAGTCATCACCGCGGGCCATGTGGATGTGGAGGAGGAAATCCTCAATCCATACCGCGGGATCTGTTGTGCTGTCGTATGATTCAATATTTACAGGTTTGAAACCTTCTAGGAATTGATGTTCCATTACTTCGTCTGTGAAGCATAAGGGGTGTGCGGCGCCTCTGTATTGGGCTATGTCGCGACGCAGCTCGAATGGGTCTTGTACGCTGTGTTCGGCCCGGTCGGATTTGCTTTTACTGTATCTGGCGTGGCGTTTATCGTCTCGCAGAGCAGTGCGCCCTCGTGATCCGTAGATCGATCTTGCATGATTTGCTTTGTCCTCCAATATGTCTCGCAGGTCTGGCGTATCGCCCCATGCCTTTTTATTTGAGTGGCGTCGGGGTGGAGGCTGAGCTCTTGGCTGGAATGCCTCTCTATCGCGGCCACGAGGTGTCCAATCAGCCATATCATACGCTTCTTCCTCCAGTCGGGGTAGTAACCTGCACTTTTGGTAACTCTTGGAGGGGCGCTCAATTTTATATTCCTCGGTCCCGAGGACTTCAGTCCATCTGTCAGCTAGCAGATGTTGATCAGCTTGAAGCTGCTGCTGCTTTTTATTCAGGCTATTTGCCATGGCCATAAGCCTATGCTTGAAGCGCTCTTGTTCGACGGGATCCTCTGGTACGGCAAATTCATCATCGCCGAGGCTTGCCTCGTCTTCGGAGGGGGGCATGTGATTGTCATCCTCCTCCTCTCCGTCTGCCGCTCTCTCAGGAGAGATGGCTGCTCCATCCTCCTGCTCTAAATCATGCTGGAGGGGATTGTTGTTTTATTCGGCACTATCCGGAGTGTTATTATCTCCTATGCCGGTATCACCACTTTTGCTTTGGCGGGACTTAGAGCGGCGCCGCTGACATCGGCGCTTGGGTTGCTTCTTGGAGGGGTCATCCTCCGCTATCTCGTCGCCATTGCCTTCATTGGGTGTATCCACCATGTATATGTCATATGACAAGGTGGCTTTCCAGTGCCCTATAGGCGCTGGTTCATGTTCGTCTCCTACATCGCCGTCCATACCGTCGATGTCTTTGGAGTCGAAGTCGAGCATGTCGGTTAAATCATCGATAATGGCTACGAAGTGGGTGCTGGGTGGGCGTCGAATTTCTTCATCCTCATCCCAATCCTGTTGGCCATAGTCCGGGCAGGGCTCTCCTGACAAAAAAGCGACCTTAGTGAATTCAGAATGTCGCCGAAGGGCGAGTGCTGAAAGATATCCGTGGCGGTGAATTCCATGATCGGCGCCCAATCGGATTCGATTGGCAGGGGCGCGGATGGTTCGGAGTCCGATAAAGAGTCCGGCACCTTGGAGTCACGGGCTTCGCGGAGGATTAGGCTGGTGTTCGGCTCGATCGCCATTGAGACTGCAGCCCCTAATGCGGTGTCTAGCCACCCGTCCTCGATCGGCGTAGTTGGCCCCGAGCTAAGGATCGGAGCTGATGCGGGCGCGGCCTCTGGGGTACTGTTCGGCGGCAGAGCTAGGTCATACCCATCATGACAGTGTGGCGCGCCCGGCTATGGCTTGAATCCGTCGAAGATCAAGTCTCCGCGGACGTCGGCCGTGTAGTTCAAACTTCCAAATCTGACCTGACGGCGAGGGGCATAACTTTCAATCTGCTCTAGATGGCCAAGAGAATTAGCCCGCAGTGCAAAGCCGCTGAATACGAAGATCTGTCTGGGGAGAAAAGTCTCACCCTGGACCGCATCACTATTGATGATAGTAGGAGCCATCAAGCCTAACAGCGATGACACAGAGGAACTCTCAATGAAAGCACCAATGTCGGTGTCAAAACCGGCGGATCTCGAGTAGGGGGTCCCGAACTGTGCGTCTAGGCCGGATGGTAACAGGAGGCAGGGGACACGATGTTTTACCCAGGTTCGGGCCCTCTTGATGGAGGTAAAACCCTACGTCCCGCTCGATTAATATTGATGATATGGGTAATACAAGAGTAGATCTACCACGAGATCAGAGAGGCTAAACCCTAGAAGCTAGCCTATGGTATGATTGTATGTTATGGTTGTTGTCCTACGGACTAAAACCCTTCGGTTTATATAGACACCGGAGAGGATTAGGGTTACAAAAGGTCAGTTACAAAGGAGGAGATATCCATATCCGTATTGCCTAGCTTGCCTTCCATGCCAAGTAGAGTCCCATCCGGACACGAGACGAAGTCTTCAATCTTGTATCTTCATAGTCTAATAGTCCGGCTGTCTGGAGACCCCCTAATCCAGGACTCCCTCACCTCCCTTGTCCATACTTCCTCTTACGGCTCTCAATCTGCTGCTGCTTCCCTTCAATCATAAGAGCCTTATCTACCAACTCTTTGTAGTTGGTGAATGTTGCCACCATCAACTGCATACTCATCTCATCATTCAGCCCTTCCATAAACTTCTCCTGCTTTGCGGCATCCGTGGCCACATCATCAGGGGCATAGTGAGATAACTTGCTAAACTCATCCGCGTACTGAGCCACAGTACGGTTCCCCTAGCGTAGGTTGCGAAGCTCACGCTTCTTCATACTCATTGCTCCAGTTGAGACATGGGCTGTACGGAAAGCTTGCTGAAACTGGTCCCATGTCACCGTGGCTATAGGGTAGATGACAGTGTAATTCTCCCATCATGATTTTGTTGGTCCATCCAACTGATGTGCGGCAAAACACACCTTCTCAGCATCAGTACATCCTATAGTGGTTAACTCCCTTCCAATCCCGCGGAGCCAATCATCTGCGACTATAGGCTCGGTGCTACTAGAAAACACCGGCAGCTGCAACCTCAGAAAACGGGCTAAGTTGTCAACTAGTGGTGGTGGTGGTGGATTGTTGTTGTTGTTGTTGTCGTTGCCTTGGTTCTGAACTAACAACTGCATCAGGGTATTCTGCTGCTGGATCAACAGAGTGAGCTCGGGTGGGAAAGCAAATTCGGGGTCACGTCTCGGAGGCATCTAATGGGTTTAGAGGGGAGAGATTAGAATAGAATGAGGTCGAATGAGAAAGCACTACCCATATGCACATGAGACAAACACAAATATTTCACTCAATCAATCAAGCAAGGCATACAATCGATCTAACTATCGCAAAAGTGCTCGGACTACTTTATTTACATGGTGGAATACTACTACTGATATGGTGGTCGACTAAAAATATTCCTCAGTTGAAGACTCCATGATATCTGCTCTAGCTTCGTCTTTAAAGTCATCATCGCTAAGGTCGGAGTCGGCGTCGTCGATGATGATGTAGTCCTCGGGGCGAATCTCCTTGGGTTATTCATCTTCTTCTACTGGTGTGGGGTCTCCCATGAATATTCCGATCTTCTTAATCAAGTCGTCATTATTCTCCAGCTATGTCGCAATTTCCTCCTCATATCCATCACGTGTAGACTTAAGTTATACTTCCAGCTCGATGATCCTTGTCTTTGCCATCTTCAAATCTATCATGTCTGAGGACATCTAATTCTCTTGACGTCAAATGTGCTAGTTTAACTCCTGGATGAAAGTTGCAATTGATCTATCCTTCTTGGTACTGATCATCTCCAATTGCTCATCTCAGCGCCCACATATCTGGTAGATAGTGTCCTTAAGATCCTTGTGATATACTTCTCCAATGCGTCCCATGGTGATCTGAGCTGCCATACTCTTTCCTAAACTCCGGGTTGGTGCGTGAAGGAAAATTCTATAGGTTTAGTGACTGGCATGAAGGTCCTTCATGGAACTTGAACTTGAATCATCCATCGCTCCTCTTCCGGCAAAGTGGCGTTGTAGGTCCTGATGAAGCTTGGTATTCCTATGTTCAGGTACCTAGTGACTTCCTTCAGGTGTCGTGCAAAAGGTGATTCTTCATCCGGTTGTGCAAACTTGTTCCTTTTGTCCGCCATCCTAAAGAGTAGAAAATGTAGAGGACTCAGAAGTGAGAAGAGAATAGTGATCTATGGCTTTAGCTTAGTGGTCGTGTCCTACACTCAGCGTGTGCTCTGATACCATCTTGTAGTGACCCGACCTCAAATGGTCAAGTCTATGTGCTTCAATGTCATCCCTGGATCGGTAATGCTGACACACACAGTACTCGAGGATTTATAACAGAGTAGCAATCACACACTTATTACATCGAATGTCTCCAAAGAGAACTTATTACAATAAATATGGCTTAACGCCATTTAATACGATAACAGCGGAAGGCTTGGAAGATAAAGTGAGTCCATCAACTCCAACAGCATAGCTAAGCTGCACAGCAACGACCTAACGAACCTTACTCCTTGTCTGAGAAGTCTGCAACATAATACGTTGCAGCCCGAAAACGGGTCAGCACATGGAATATGCTGACAGAATAACACAGTAGAGCAAGAACAGAATAATGCTATCACCACATGCATATTTGGCTGGTGGAAAGCTCTATGGTTATAGTTTTTGCGAGAAGCCAATTTTTCACTACAACAAAGGAATAGATTTTATTTAACTATCATGGTAGTTGAAACATCATTGAGAAGGTTCCTGCAACTCAATCCCAATTAAGGTGATTAACAACCCAACAATATTATTTTTAGGGTGATGAGATACTTAAGATACTCCAAGTACTAGATACTCAAGAATGTCCATAACCGGGGACACGGCTAACCATGATTAGTTTATACACTCTGTAGAGGTTTGCGCACTTTTCCCCACAAGACTCGATCTCCTCCGTTGGTTTTCTCGCGCTACAGGGTGTTTGAGAAACGGATGACCGAGACACAGTCTTTCAGAAACATTAACTCTCTACTCCGGGCAGACCATACCAAACCTAAAAACCCACTACCTGCTGATCCACCTCTTCAAGAGCTTCACATAACTTACTCAACTATGCTAGAGCCCATAATAGCTTGTGGCTGCACACGTAAGTTTCTAGCATGAATAATCTTAGCTCCCTTTGAGCCTGGGTGTCGGTCCATAGGAAGATCACACGGGTACTCCGGGATTTCCAAAAATACAGGCAGCACTAGGTACTCCAGGTGCCTCAATCCACCCAGATGTGTATTTAAGTTGCCACCTTAAGTTGTACCACTAATTAACAATCTCACATCTGTCATGGATATCACTCACCCAAACCATGTCTATGAGCATAGCATAACAATATAAGCAACGCGTTGAAGTAACTCCCAGGGGTTTAAATGTAACAGGGTAATAGGTTCTACCTCATCAGCTACTTCCCAACCCACATGTTAATGACATTCTAACCATGCAATGTTGAGGATTGGAACTAATGCATAAAAACTGGGTGATAAAGGGATATGATCAAAGTGTTACTTGCCTTGCTGACGATCCACGTAACCTAGAGACTCCAAATAACATGCTTCGCACTCCGGGAATTCTATCGTAAACAAACAATAACTTACATAAGCAATCAAGCTAAGAAACACAGGTAAATCTCAAGTAAGAAGATCTAACCAGAAAGTTCAACTTAAGAACTCCAGTTTGCAAAAAGAATCAAATCAAACGGAGCAACGAAACTCAAATGGCGAAAGAAACAAGATCCGTTTACTAATCTAGACCTAGGTCAAATTTAAAGTAGCAAAAACATGTGCAAGTTGGTTAAGCGGAAAGAAGGTCTCGAGACGAAGATCTAGGCACTTGAATTGCCTGATTCCGATTAATGAGCAGAAAGATAAACTAGAACGAAAATCGGATCAGAAATCATGATCAGAAATAATGGCGGAATAATCCGATAAAAGGAAACTGATGAACAGGCTAACGAACAAGCGTTCGTTGTCTGTAACTAACGGGCGAAAACCGTTCGTTAAAACGAACGTCCGGACGAATGTCCACGATAAAGAAAAACTGGAAAAAAAACCGGCGAACCAAAAAAAACAGACTAGGGTTTTTCTAAAAAACGCATTGGTTTATTTTAAAAAAACGAACGACGGCGAGGTACCTCCGGCGTGGCTCCGGCGAGGCGGGGCTCGGGCGGCGGGGCGGCAGGGCTCACAGGGCAGTGGGGCGGCGGCGGCGCGGGGCAGCGAAGCGGCGGCGGCGGCGGCTCGCGGGAGGTGGCGGGGCGCGGCTCGGGAGCGGGCTGCGGGGCGGCGGGGTGGTGGTGGTGGCGGGACTCGGCGGCGGCCTTTAAAGGGGGCGGGGGCGGTGGCTTGCTTGGGTGAGGGGGCGCCCGGTGAGGAGTCCGGCTCGGACTCCCCTCGACGTCCGAGCTACGCACGGCGGCGCGCGCGCGAGGGAGACGGCTGGGACGGGCCGGCTGGGCTTCGGCCCAGCTGGGTCCGAAAACCTTTTTTTAAAATATATTTCCGCCGAAACTAAGAAAAATCCTAGAAAATAAAATAAAAATCTAAATATGCCAAAACAAATTTTCTCCGTATAAATAAAATATTTAGAATGAGATGAACATTTTCTTGGCCCTAAAATGCAATTTTGAAGACGTGCAATTTTTCTAATGCAAATAAAATCCAAATAAAATCAAATATTTTATTTTAATATTTTTCCTCCAATATTTCAATTATTTTGGAGAAGTCATATTATCTCCTCTCATATATTTTAATATGAAATATTTTTGGAGAGAAAACTAATTAAAACCAAAAGTCCTTGTTTCAATATTTGATAAAAAATCAAATATGAAATCTTGGAAATCCCCAACTCTCTCCGAGGGTCCTTGAGTTGCTTAGGATTTCGAGGATCACGAGACGAAATGCAATAAAATATGATATGCAAGAATGATCTATGTATAACATTCCAAATTGAAAATTTGGGATGTTACATCTATAGACAGAGCGTAGATGTTGTGCGGACAAAGAAAATCACATCGCACACGGACTAAACAATGGAGCCCGTCGATGATGTTTTCATCAATCACTCACAATTGTATACCAGCAATCGTTTGCTCACAACACACACGGCCTGTTAGCAGTAATCGTCTGTGTTGTTATCGGTCTTCGCACACGTTTCCGATTACAGACCTGTTTGCCACGCATCACACACATCTTGTTAAGTTGAACCGTTTCTGTTCTCATGTCTCAACGCAAACAGTTCATCCGAGTGAACCGCATGCCATATATCGCACACACCTTTGATCTGGCTGACCGTTTCTTTTGTGTTGCCTAATCACAAATAGTTCATCTAAGTGAACCGTATGCTATATGATGCGGAGCATCCCAAGGTCATCCCCATGGACCTACCATCGTCGCACCAAGTGTCTGATGGACCCATGACACGAGCATGTGCAAGAGCTCTCGAAACCAAGGTGACATCTCTCCTCTCACAAGTCCACTTCGATGCACATGATACATGGCTACTACCTCAAATGGAGACATTGTGCATACTCAGGTATCAAGGAGTTAGCCATGAAGAAGCTAAGGAGCAAGGAGAATCAGAAGAGGAAGATGGACGTGAAGACAAAGAAGAAGAAGAGTTGCGGAAGAAGCCCCAGCAACCGGACGACCGGCGAGGCCCGGTCGTCTGGCCCCTGAAGGTCACACCAACCCATGGAAACCAGGCCAACGCATGCTACAGCGGCCGGACGTCCGTCCTCGACCGGACGTTCGACACCTCCCAGGCTCGGGACGACCGAGCCCCTCCGGACGAACGAAGCCACGCTAACAGAATGAAATCTACGGAAATGCAAGGAAGACCGGACATTCGGCGCCACGGCAACAGAGCCTAATCTACGGAAGTCCGAAGATCTACGGACGTCCGACGCCCACCGGACGTCCGACCCCTGGTTGTGTCCAGTTTCGGGCCCGAGGCCCATGTACCCCCCTCATTTCGTCCTCATTTGCAGTAAGACTATAATAGACCTCCTATTCCTCCTAGCTAGGGTTAGCAAAGGATTAGCTCATATTTCGTGTGAGAGCTTTGCTCATCCACTTGGTTACCTTCTCCTCGGAGATCGCGCCTGCTCGGAGAAGATCCCCCAAGCGGATTCAAGACCCCTTCACGGGAAGAACCTCAAGACCTCCTCACGGAGGATATCTTGCTACTTGTATTGTCTTTAGTTGACCATGGATCATGTATCTCTTATGTGTTTGAGGATCTAGCATATGTGTGACCATTTCTTGTTGGTTTTAGTGTTTCCCCTCGTGTTTCCCTTCGTGTTCATCATGGGATCCACTCCTTTCGTGAAAGATAAGCCACTAGGGTTCTACCCTACATAATCTTGGTATCTAGAGCCACATTGATCACAATTTTGGAGCCTCCCCGTTGTGTTTCTAGCCTTGTTTTTTGATGATTTTGTTCCTATTTCGTAAATTCCCCACAAAAATAGCCCCAATTTTTTTGTGATTTGTTGGTGTGATGAAATTTTGTTGGATTTGATCCGTGGATTTGCTTTCTATTGAGCGGATCTAGCTTTCCCCCTTCGTCTCCACCTTTTCCTTCCACGAAATCGCCCGGATTCGATGAATTTTGTCCTCCCCATCACGAACCCTAGCTGTTCTTCCCGTGCCCGAATTTCGCCCAGGCACCGGATGTCCGACAGCCTCCGGACGTCTGACGACCGGACGGCCGTAAACCCCCGGACATCCGGCGTTCCCTGACGAAACTGATTTTTTTCAGTTTGGTCTCCACCACAGCCACACCTCCGCGTACGCATTCCCACCACCTCTACTCCATCACCACTTCCGCATATCACCTCCTTTGATTACCCGTTTCGCACTTCGACTCGTTTTGCAACATTGTGCTTTGAGAATTTGAGGTGCGGTTCCGTGCCCTATTGTGTTTCGGCTATTTAGGTACGGTTCGACATCAACATCACCACCGCTCATCTTCGCCACGGACGCGTCATCGACAACAACCGCTACACCATTTTGACACCATACCGTAAGCAAGAACGGTAACCTCATCTTGGTATCGAATACATCATTCTTACCGTTACATTGATAGCCATCATAGCCTTACTCTCTTGCGTCTCTTACCCATCGCGACTAGCCTTTGAGTACTGCCGGCAACGTGACTTGTGCACATTAGTGATCGTACTTCCCATAGTATACATACATCATTGGTGCATATCTTGGTATCATCTCTTGTGTCACAAGGTTATCATCGCATACACAATTGCTATCTTGGTTCGTGAAGCATTGCATGAGAAAAGAGCTCAAACAACGAAGAGCCAAACAAGCTTTTAAGCAAAAGGGAAAGATAAGCAAAGAGCTTTTAAGCAAGAACCATAGCATCATATAACATTAAGATTGTCATACTAGATCATCTTGGATCATATCATCGAAACACCATACATAGATCATACTTGGGATAGAAGTCGTTGCATTTTTGCTTAGTAGGTTGTCACAAGTCTTCGTATCCTCCTATTATGCAATTGTGCTAGAGTCTCTCTAGTGTTGTGCAACAAGAGCATTTTCGTGGATTCCACACTTCGGCTCATCCTTGGTTGCACGACCCCACTTATCTCTTTGCGTGTGTGTTTCTGTGTACCTTCTTTTGCTTGGTCTAGTTGTTGCATTGCAAACTTGCGAATCTTTTCCAACATTATTGAAGCTAACTAAAAATTGCATCAAATTTTGTTCCACCATCCTAACCAAGCTCCACCATAAGCTTTTACTTGTGTAGGTGTGAGAAACCGACAAGAATTGGTACCAATTATGCTATTTCCTTGTTCCACATTGGTGTGATCATTGATCCACCTTCAACTTTGGTCAAGGTACATTTGGTATATGTTCTTCTCTTTCTACCACTCACATATTTTCCTTGGAATGATGTATAGGCCAAGTACTTCTACCAACCCACTCTTTCTCGAGCAAGATGACGACATGACTTCCTTCGTCACAAAGAGCCACCTCTTTGGTGCACAACATGCTTTGCATCAGGAGCAACAAGCAATGAGTGACCGCATCGACCATCTCGCCACCGACTTGCGACTATCCAAGCAACGCACACGAGACTACTTCGACCACAAGCTCGACAAACACAAGCAAGAGAACGACGCAAGAATGGATGAGATTCGTGCCTTGTTGCTCAACCGCTCTTCTTCCACTTCATCCTCATCAAGACGGAGCCGCTCAAGTTGACACTTCGACTACACCATCTCCGGCTCAACTACACCGACATCAAACACTCTTCGTCGTGCCGCGCGTCAAGATCGTCGCGCAAACCGCAATCCTCTATACGACATCGACTCTCAAGAACAAGCTCGTGCGCAAGAACATCGACATCGTCAAAACCAAGCTAATCTCGAACTAGCACAAGAATGGCAACGACAACGCCAACGAGAAGAGGAAGAGCGAGCACGCCTACACCAAGATGCAGAAGATGTTGAGGCACAACGCCAAGAACAAGAACTACGTGAAGCTCAAGCAATTGAGGTGCAACGTGCCCTTTGAGATTCAAGTCACGCCGTTACCACACGTAACCGCCATCGGCGTGAACAAGAAGGAGCACTTCACGAAGAAGTTCAAGAGAGTATTTACCAATCACGTGCGCATCGTCAAGTTCATCAAGTTCATCCTCGAGCTCGACAAGCCGCTCCACAAGATCCACAAGAACCCCAAGTTCACCAAGAGCATGAAGACAATGGAAATCCTCCATGACAAGAGCAACACGAGGTTTACAACCCTCCTCACCAAGAGCAACACGAGTTTGCCAATCCTCAACAACATGGGCGTCCTCATCCCCGACCCCAAAACAATGAAGAGCAACACTACGGCAAGCTAAAGTTCGCCATGCCAAAAATTTCTGGAAGCAATGATCTCGAAGAGTACCTATCATGGGCATTGAAAGTTGACAAAATCTTCCGTTTGCACAACTATGACGAAGAGAAGAAGATCGCGATGGCATCCCTTGAGTTCCAAGACTATGTCCTCATTTGGTGGGAACAAGTCACTGAGCGCCGTGCGGCAAGAGGTGAACCACCCATCACTACTTGGGCGCAAATGAAGGATGTCATGAGAGCACGCTTCGTGCCTACCCACTACAACCGCGACCTCTTCAAGAAACTCCAACTTCTCAAGCAAGGAACCAAGAGCGTTAAAGAGTACTACAAGGAAATGGAGATTGCAATGATACGATCCAATGCCACGGAAGATGATGAGAAGACTATGTCATGTTTCTTGAATGGACTCAATCATCTATCAAGAAGATCGCTGACTTCCAACCATACTTGAACCTCATTGAGCTAGTGCATAAAGCTACCAAAGAGGAACATCAAGTGCAAGATGACTTCAGGTATGCCAAGTTCTCATCCAAGTCATAAGGCTTCTCCAACACCCAAGCTTCAATGACTCCAACACCGTCTACCAAGTCTTCTACAAGCAACATCGACAAGTCGAGTTACAAGAAAGCTTCGACAACATCAAGTCATCCTCCTACAACAAGCAACTTCAAGCCGAGAGCTTCATCATCATCCACCCCAATCGATGAGACCGTCAAGACAAGTTCCTTCAAATGCTTCACATGCAGAGGCCGAGGCCACAAGTCCTTTGATGCACCAACAAGCGAACCATGATCCTCAACAACGATGGTACATACGACTCCATGAGTGAAGGAGAAACGGAAGAACTTGAGCAAGTCACCATGCACCGACAAGTGAACGATGAGGAGGAACAAGTCTTTCGTGATGACGATTCAAGTCCCGCTCTTGTTGTCTCCAAGGTCTTGACTCTCCAACATCAACAAGAAGAAGACCAAAGATGCCATATCTTTCATACCAAGGCCGGCATTAACGGAAGGTCCATCAAGGTCATCATCGATGGAGGGAGTTGTCATAACATAGCAAGTGAAGAACTTTGCTCCAAGCTCCAATTGCCCAAGACGAAGCACCCACACCCCTACAAAGTTCAATGGCTAAGCGACTCTGGAACTATTCAAGTCGAGCATAGAGTGTAGGTCTCCTTCAAAATCAGAGCTTACGAAGACACTTTGGAGTGTGATGTCATTCCAATGACCGTTTGCCACTTTCTTCTTGGACGACCATGGCAATTTGATAGAGGTGTCATCCACAATGGCCGAACGAACCACTACATCTTCAAGATGAAATGAAAGGAGTACGTACTTTGCCCTATGTCACCAAGCCAAGTGATCGCCGACAAGCAAGCCACCCATCATGGAGAGAATAGTGAGAGAGCGAACCTCCGAAAAGAGAGTGAGCGCCACAAGCCCAAATCGAGTGCCTCCACGATGAGCGAAAATAAGAACCTAGTTCTATTTGCCACCAAATGTGAGATAAGAGAAGTGTGTGAGAACCCATCTAGTGTGATACACTACATCCTTTTGTGCAAGGACGATGCACCAAAAGCTAACACACCTCACACTCTACCTTTAGTGTTGTCTTATCTTTTGTAGGAATTCCAAGATGTTTTCCCCGACGAGCTACCTCCGGGACTACCTCCACTACGAGGCATCGAGCACCGCATCGACCTCATCCCCGGAGCACCTCTTTCGAAAAAAGCTCCCTACCACGTCAACCCCGAAGAAACCAAAGAAATACAAAGGCAAGTAAAGCATCTCATAGACCATGGACATGTGCGTGAAAGTTTGATCCCTTGTGCCATTCCGGTCACTCTTGTGCCAAAAAGAGACGGTAGCTTTCGCATGTGTTCCGATTGTAGACATATCAATGCTATCACCATTCTCTATAGGTATCTCATTCCACGCCTTGATGATATTCTTTATGAACTTAGTGGTGCCACTATATTTTCCAAAATTGATCTTAAAAGTGGTTACTATCAAATCAGCATACAAGAGGGTGGTGAATGGAAACCACTTTCAAAACAAAGTTCGGCTTGTATGAGTGGTTAGTCATGCCTATGGGTTTATCGGAAGCACCAGGTACTTTCATGCGTCTTATGAATTATGTGTTTCGCCCTTACATTGGTGAGTTTGTTGTGGTCTACTTCGATGATATCCTTGTTCATAGAAAATCTCTTAATGAACATGTCACCCATATTGGAACCATTTTGCAAACTCTTCGAAAAGAGCGTCTCTATGCTAACATGGAAAAGTGCCTTTTTGGCGCTGGTAAGCTCGTTTTCTTGGGTTTTGTTGTTTCCTCCAAGGGTGTTCATGTTGATGACTCTAAGATAAATGCTATTAAAACTTGTCCACAACCAACAAGCTTGCATCAAGTGCGTAGCTTGCTTGGTTTAGCCGGTTTCTACCGTAGATTTGTGAAGGACTTTAGCACCATTGCTTCACCTTTGTATGCTTTGAGCAAGAAAAAGTCGCCTTTTGTTTGGGGACCATCTCAAGATACCGCTTTCAATGAGCTTAAGAATTTTCTTACTCATGCTCCCGGGCTTGCATTACCCAACTTTAACAAGCCCTTTGAGATTCATTGTGATGCTAGTGGTAAAGGCATAGGAGGTGTGTTAACGCAAGAGAAGCGCCTCATAGCTTACTTTAGTGAGAAACTTTATGGAGCGCAACTCAATTGCCCCATCTATGACAAAGAGTTATATGCTTTAGTGTGAATTTTGCATGAATAGGAACATTATCTTCGCCCTCATGAATTCATCATTCATACCGATCATGAAACGCGTAAATACCTTAAGGGTCAAACTAAGTTGAACAAGCGTCATGCTAAATGGAGTGAATTCATTGAGTCTTTTCCTTATATCATCAAGTACATCAAACGTAAGGAAAATGTTGTGGCGGATGCACTTTCCCGTATATGCACATAAAAGACTTGTATGAGCATGATCCTACTTTTGCTATTCCCTATGCCAAATGTTTGATGCATACCTCTTGGGAACGCTATTACATCAAAGATGGATATCTTATGAGAGCTAACAAGCTTTGCATCCCCGAGTCTTCTCTTCGCTTGTTGCTTTTGCAGGAATCTCATGTAGGAGGACTTATGGGACATTTTGGATGCAACAAGACATTCGCTACGCTCTCCAAAAACTATTTTTGGCCCAAGATGTTTCGTGACGTCAACCGCTTCACCAACCGAAGCTCTACATGTCGCAAAGCTAAGTCTATAGCTCAATCCCATGGCCTTTAAATGCCTCTCCCAATTCCATATCAACCATGGGAAGATATTAGCATGGATTTTGAAATTGGATTGCCTAGAACTAGAAATGGAAAGGATTCGGTATTTGTTGTTGTGGACCGATTCTCTAAGATGGCACATTTAATACCATGCAATAAGATAGACGATGCTTCACATGTTGCCAATCTCTTTTGTAGGGAAATATTGCGTCTACATGGAGTGCCAAAGACGATTGTCTCGGACCGCGACGTCAAGTTCCTAAGCTACCTTTGTAAGACCCTATGCGCCAAGCTTGAAATCAAGCTACTCTTCTCCACGGCGTACCATCCACAAACCGACGGCCAAACGGAGGTGACCAACCGCACACTCTCCGCTCTACTTCGTCTTCTCATCAAGAAGAACATCAAGGAGTGGGAGGAGTGTCTACCTATCGCCGAGTTCGCCTACAACCACGCAAGACACTCAACAACCGACATGTCCCCCTTCGAGGTCGTCTACGGATTCAACCCATTGTCCCCATTGGACATTCTTCCTCTACCACTACAAGAGCGCATCAATATGGACTCAAGTGCACGTGTCAACCATCTCAAGAAGGTGCATGAAGATACAAGGCACACCATTGAGCACCAAGTACAATGACTTGCGACCAAGCTCAACATCAACAAGCAACCCATGGTATTCAACATTGGTGATCTTGTGTGGCTACACCTTCGCAAGGACCACTTCCCCAATGAGCGCAAGTCATAGCTTCTACCACGAGTCGATGGACCATTCAAGGTGCTTGCACGCTACAACAACAACGCCTATAAGATCGACATCCCACGCGGCAAGTACTCCTTGAGTGACATCTTCAATGTGAAGGACCTCTCGCCCTAACATGGTGATGAAGAATTTGATCCGAGGTCGGATCTTTCCGAAAGGAGGGGTGTAAGTGCATCTAGTACCACCCCTAGTTGGTTTTGGAGTATTGACGACAAACCTAGTTGAGGGACTAATGTGTTTGTAAGATTTGCAGGATAACACAGGTAGAAGTCCCTCATTGATTCGGTTTTACTACCAGAGATGACCCCTAAAAATGTATGAAGACATTGAAGTCAAAGGTGGTATATGAAGATATTCACATTAAAGACTATGACAAAAGAAGACACGTTATGAAGCCTATGGAGCTCGAAGACTTAGATCTTTCGTAGTTCCTTTTTCTTTTGTGTTGAGTCATAGGAACCACCGTACTGTTAAGTGGGGTCCAGGAGAACCAGTTAGAATGACTGAAGTGATGCCCAAACTAAACACCTATGTCTTCGAGTGATGACAATGAGAGCGAATCTTGTCCAGAGCCGGACAAGTCAGCTTTGCTTGTAGCCCAAGTAAAGTTGCCATGAGAGTTTGAAATTTGACCGTTGAGACACGTGTCAGTTCCTTAGTGACCCAGGGTCGTTTCGGACAAATCAGGTCGGGTTGCCAAGTGGCTATAAATAGCCCACCCCCTACAACCATAATCGGTTGGCTGCTCAGATTTCAGTGCACGGCTTTTGTCATTTCAGAGCAACCCACCTCGAAGCCTTTGAGAGAAAATTCCTAGTGAGGAGAAAATCCCTAACCACCCAGAGCCAGAGAACATTGGGCATCACTTAAGTCTTCTTGTCTGTGTGATCTGAAGACTTATTACATTTGAGGACTGTGAATCCTCCAGACGGTTAGGCGTCGCGTTCAGAGCATCCAAGAGACATTGTGGATTGCCAGTGAACGAAGTCTGTGAAGGTTTGGGAGTCTACCTTGAAGACTTACCAGAGTGATTGGGCGAGGACTAAGTGACCTTAGCTCAAGGAGAATATGGTGAGGACTTGGTGTCCTGAGCTGCGTGTTCAGGACTGGGTGTCCGGGACTGTGTGTCCTAAGGTTTAAATACCTAGCCGCTCCAACCAGATGTACAGTTGTCACAGCAACTGGAACTGGTCCAACACATCATTGTCTTCAACAAGTCACTGGTTTCATCTTCACTTCCTTTTTATTACTGTTACTCATTGTGAAGCCAGTGCATGCTTGCTATACCTTTTGTCTTCACAACATAACTGTTTGATTTGTTTGGCTTCATAACTTCTTCCTACCTGATCCTTATTACACTACAGCTACTTGTCATTGTACTTTCACTCTATTGAATACTTGACCATGGCTTGCCTAGTGTAATCTAACTTCCGCTGCATAGTGATAGGCTTATCTCTACTGTTTGTCTTCATAACTTCCATGTTTTGAAGACTTTCATAAAAATCGCCTATTCACCCCCCCTCTAGTCGATATAACGCACTTTCAATTGGTATCAGAGCAAGGTGCTCCCTTGTTCTGTGTGATTCGGTTTAACCACCTGGAGTTTTAGCTATGTCGACTACAGGGATAATCAAAGTCTCCGCTGCGTGCCCCGTCTTCGATGGAACTGAATATCCCTACTGGAAGAATAAGATGCGCATGCATCTTGAAGCCATTGACGTCGACTTATGTATGTCGTTGAGAACGGCGTTCCCAAGGCTGGAGAAGGTGTCACTGCTACTGATGTCAAGAAGTTCACTCAACTGGACTCTACTACCAAAAATATCATCTGTGGTCATCTGACAAAAGGACAGTATGGCCGTGTGAGTGCCTTGAAGACATCCAAGCTGGTCTGGGACTGGCTCTCCAAGGTCAATGAAGGCATCTCAACCCAGAGAGATCAGAGAATCAGTGTTCTTCGCAACCGCTTCAAGCGAAATGACAATGAGAATGTCCAGCACACATTTGACCGGCTCACTGACATCACAAATGAGCTTCAAGCCCTCGGCGCCACTGAGATCACCAAACATGAAATCGTCAAGACGCTGCTGAGATTACTCGATAGTTCGTTTGACATCCTAGCCCTGATGATTCAAGAATGTCCTGATTTCAAGACACTCGATCCGTATGACATACTTGAGAGGCTCAACACACATGAGTTCCAGCTTTCTGAGAAAAGAGATATCTACGGTCCAAACTATGGGCGAACTCGTGCCTTGAAGGCAAAAGCTGTTTCCTCATCTGAAGAAGAATCTGACAGCAGTTCTGATGATCCTGAAGACATTGGAAGGGAACTTGCAATGCTAGTGAAGAAGTTCCAAAAATTCACCAAGAAGAAAGGCTTCAGAAAATCTTCACGATCAAGCTCAAGGAATGATGAAGCTTCTGCTCATGACTACAAGAAGAAAACATGTCACAAGTGCAAGAAAACTAGACACTTCATCTCTGAGTGTCCACAGTGGGACAATGAGAACAGAAGGAAGAAGAAGAGCAAGGAATATGATTCTGACGACAAGAAGAAGAAGAAATACTCAAAATCTTCTTCCAAGTCTTCCTCAAAGTCTTCATCACACAAGAAGAGCTCATCTGGCAAGGCACGTGCATTTGTTGGCAAGGAAATGGATTCAGAGGAGGAGTCCGCTTCTGAGGAGGCAGAGGTGGAATCTGAGGAGGAGTCTGATTCTGGCATTGCGAGTCTGGCTACAGCATACGTCGCCAAGTCCATCTTCAACACTGAAGACAATGACTTCATCACCGACACTGATGCAAATGACAAGAACGACTCCACTCCTACCTACTGCTTCATGGCACGCGGTGCCAAGGTAAACACACGCACTACTCGCTATCAAACATCTAGTGAGGATGACTCTGACTGTGATTCAAAACCCAGCTACAAAACACTTGCTAAAATTGCAACTGAACAACAGAATGCTATGGAACATATTCAAAAACTGTTAGACAGAAGCGATGATCTGTTGGGTGCTGAAATGACTCGATCTGAATCCTTAATTGAAGACATAAAAAATCTTCACGTTAAGTATCAGGAACTTGAAGATCGTCTTGATACTCTCTCAACAACTCATGAAAAGCTTTCCTATGATTATCTTCAAAGGAAGCAAGAACTTGAGAAATTGAGAGCGGCTCATGAAGATCTTCAAAAGGAAAACGAATCACTTCGCGCCGAACAGATCAGTTCCGCTCAGGAAGGATTTGAACCACCATGTCTTAAATGCATTGAGCGTGATAATGCTACTTCTGTTGTTGAATGTTCCATGGCTACTGCTGTTGCAATATCTTCAACTGTTGATGTGGTAACTAACCCCTCTGCTGAGGATACCACTGCTATTGCTGATGAGAATGCTAGGTTGAAGACATTGCTTGAAACAGGGATGTACAAAAGTCTTAAAGGACATCAGACATTATGTGATGTCCTCAAGAAGCAGATTCTGAACCGAAACCCTAGGAAAGAGGGTGTTGGGTTCGTAAGGAAAATAAATGCAGATGGATCTTACTGGAAACCTGAGCAGTACCCCAAAACCACATGGGTTGCTGCAAAGGAACCTTCAGCAGATCCATCCAATTTATCTGGCTTCACATGTGCTAACCCCATTATTATTGATGAATCCTTTGATGCAAACTATAAACTGTTTAAGAATCAGAATGGTGAAGTGTTTGCCAGGTACATTGGTACTAACTGCAGGAATGGACCGCCTAGGATGAAGATCTGGGTTCCGAAAAAGTGTCTGGAAAATCCTCCTGTGAATGTCTTCATGACACCTCACTTGAAGAAGACAAACCTCAGACCAAAGGCTTCATATGGTCCAAAGGCTTCATACAAACAGAGGACTCACCTAAGTCACACTAACGCAAATGTTTTGCAGGGAAACCTTACTCAGGCATATGAATATGAGAGCGGTTCATCAAACCGTCATGTTCATATGACCAAAAATTATTCTACTTATTCCTATGAGTATTATTGTCCACCTGCAAGACTGTTTGCTAAGGCTTCAAAGCCAAAATTCTCAGATGCTGCACTTAGACTTATTGCTTCTAAGCCACCCTTGAAGATGTGGGTGGTTAAGAAAGCTTAACTCTCTTTTGCAGGGAAAGGTCTCCAACAGAAAAACAAAATCTTCTAACGCTATTGCTGGGGACCTTAAAAATCTTGTAGGGTGCAAGATAAAATGCCCGAATGGCATCATTATGTACTTCGTTCCTGAATCGCATGCTACTCTCCCTATTAGTCCTAATCTAGATCTAAGTTTTCATAACCCACTGGTTCATCAAATGTTTTTTCTTCACAACTCTCTTCGTGAAGCCTATCCCCCTAACTGCACTGTAGGGTACGACACCAGCATCTTCAAAGTCTTCAGAATGGATTATTGACAGTGGGTGTACAAATCACATGACTGGCAAAAGAAGCCTTCTTATGGACTCAACCTTACGTCCATCCGACAAGAGCCACATCACATTTGCTGACACTGGTAAAAGTAAGGTATTGGGTCTAGGTAGAGTTGCAATCTCAAAGGATCAACACATGGATAAAGTCATGCTTGTTGAATCCCTTGGCTTCAACTTAATGTCTGTCTCAATGCTTTGCGATTTGAACATGATCGTAATGTTCGGAAAATATCGTTGCCTAGTACTAATGGAATCTGACAAGTCTCTAGTGTTTGAAGGGTATCAAAAAGATGATCTGTACGTGGTAGATTTCTCAGCAGGGCCACAACTTGCAGTATGTCTTCTTGCAAAAGCTTCAGAATGCTGGCTTTGGCATCAGAGGTTTGGGCATGCTGGCATGAGGAACCTCCACACCCTTGCGAAGAAGAAGCATGTCATAGGCATCGAGGGCGTCAAGTTCAAGAAAGATCACTTATGCGGTGCCTGTGAAGCAGGGAAGATGACAAGGGCAAAACATCCTTCGAAGACAATCATGACCACTACTCAACCCTTCGAACTGCTACACATGGATATTTTCGGTCCCACTCACTACTCAACTTTTACTACTGCTGCTTGCCTCTATGGCTTCGTCATTGTTGATGATTACTCTAGATATACTTGGGTGCACATAATCCTTTACAAGACTGAAGTGCAGGATGTCTTCAGACGCTTCGCCAATCGAGCTATGAACAATTTTGGCGCCAAGATAAAGCACATCAGAAGTGACAATGGCACTGAATTCAAGAACACTGGCCTTGATACATATCTTGATATCTTGGGCATCACACATGAATTCTCAGCTCCGTACATGCCATAGCAGAATGGCGTCGTCGAACGCAAGAACAGAACACTCATTGAGATGGCCAGAACGATGCTAGATGAATACAAGACTCCAAGAAAATTCTGGACTGAAGCCATTGATACTGCATGTCATACAATCAATCGTGTTTATCTTCACAAGCTTCTGAACAAGACATCTTATGAACTCCTAACTGGCAAGAAGCCAAATGTCAGTTACTTCAGAGTATTTGGCTCAAGGTGCTGGATCAAGGACCCACACCACACCTCAAAGTTTGCACAAAAAGCACATGAGGGCTTTATGCTTGCATATGGAAAGGATTCGCACTCCTACAGAGTCTTCAACCTCTTTCATTACAAAGTTGTTGAAATAGTGGATGTGTGGTTCGATGAGACAAATGGTTCACAAAGAGAGCAACTGCCAAATGTGCTAGATGAAGTTCCAGCTAGTGAATCAATCAAGCTTATGGGAACTGGAGAGATTATACCTTCTGAAGCTCATCCTGAAGAAGAACGTATCATCTTAGCACCTGATCAACATGAAGACAATGCTCAGCCTGAAGACATTCCTCCCAACAACAACACAGATCAACAAGAGCAAAGTCTTCGCCCTGTACATCCTCGTGTTGCCAATGAAGTGCAGATTGACAGAATAATTGACAGCATCAATGCACCTGGTCCACTCACTCGTTCAAGGGCAACTCAGCTAGCAAATTTCTGTGGGCACTTCGCATTCGTCTCAATATCAGAACCCAAGAAAGTTGAAGAAGCCTTCATGGAACCTGAATGGATTCAAGCTATGCAAGAAGAGCTTCAACAGTTTGAGCTGAATAATGTATGGGAGCTGGTTAAGCGTCCTGATCCACGGAAGCACAACATAATAGGCACCAAATGGATATACCGCAACAAACAAGATGAGCATGGTCAAGTTGTCAGAAACAAAGCTCGTCTCATTGCCCAAGGATATACTCAAGTGGAAGGCATTGACTTCGATGAAACATTTGCTCCCGTGGCTAGGCTTGAAGCCATACGCATTCTGCTGGCCTATGCAAATCATCATAGCATACTTCTATATCAAATGGATGTGAAAAGTGCCTTTCTCAATGGCAAGATTGAAGAAGAAGTGTCTGTTGCACAACCGCCTGGCTTTGAAAATCCAAAACATCCTGACATGGTATACAAGCTCAACAAGGCACTGTATGGCCTCAAACAGGCCCCTAGGGCCTGGTTCCCTAGATCCCACTCTTTTCACGAAGACATATGATGGTGAACTGTTTGTGTGCCAAATATATGTGGATGACATTATCTTCGACTGCACCAATCAGAAGTATAGTGAAGAGTTTGGATACATGATGCAAGAGCAATATCAGATGTCCATGATGGGGGAGCTGAAGTTCTTCCTTGGTCTTCAAATACGACAACAACGCAATGGCATCTTCATATCTCAAGAGAAGTATCTCAAAGATTGCCTGAAGAAGTTTGGTATGCAAGACTGCAAAGGCTTCACAACACCAATGCCAGCCAAACATCATCTAGGTCCTAACGACAATGGTAAAGAGTTCGATCAAAAGGTATACCGCTCCATGATTGGTTCTTTGCTTTATTTATGTGCATCTAGGCCAGATATTATGCTTAGTGTTTGCATGTGTGCTCGATTTCAAGCGGCACCAAAGGAGTCGCATCATTTAGCTGTGAAGCGAATTCTTCGATATTTGGCTCACACCCCAACTCTAGGATTATGGTATCCAAAGGGCTCAGAGTTTGATTTGGTTGGATTTTCGGATGCTGATTATGCTGGTGACAAAGTTGATCGCAAGTCTACATCAGGAACATGTCACTTTCTAGGATGATCACTTGTATGTTGGTCTTCAAAGAAGCAGAACTGTGTATCTCTCTCCACTGCTGAATATGAATACATTGCTGCTGGATCTTTCTGCGCTCAGCTTCTGTGGATGAAGCAAACACTCAAGGACTATGGCATTCATCTGAAGCAAGTGCCACTTTACTGCGACAACGAAAGCGCCATCAAGATTGCCAACAACCCAGTTCAGCACTCGAAGACAAAGCACATTGAAATTTGTCATCACTTTCTCAGAGATCATGTTGTGAAGGAAGACATTGATATCATACACATCAACACTGAAAAGAAATTGGCAGATATCTTCACCAAGCCTTTGGATGAGAAGAGGTTTTGCAAGTTACGGTGTGAGCTAAATATCCTGGAATCCTCAAATGTCCTGTGATCAGGCACACATCCTAACCCTTATGCATATTAATGACTTAGATGTGCAACACACGAAGTAAAGTATATCTTCAATCAATGAAGACATACATTCTAAGTGTGAATACATTAATGTGGACTTTGACTTCGGAGCGCCACGATAATTGTGCGCCGTGTCTGGGTCTAATACTTCCTATACGGTGGGTAACGCCACCACCAAACGTTCTATTTTGAAGTGTTTCACTCATGGCGTTACCTTGCAATGTCTTCACATTTGATTTGGCTTCGAACTCAACATGTCTTCATGATTATCTTCACTACGTTGATTATATAGATGTATACATACTAGTGTTCTGTCCTCTACAGCATTCACTTATAGCTATGTCTTCTTGGTTGAATCTTTTGAACTAAGTGAATGTGATCGGACCCTAATCTCTCTATGCATTCTATTGGAACTGTCGAATGTCTTCACTGCGTCCTTATTAGTAGAAGATATAGAGACAACCATAAAGTCCGTTTTCAATGCTCATTCCTCCACATAAAATCCGGAGAAGTAGGAACGACCGCCCGACAATCCAGCCGTGCGTGGGATGTGGAACTGCCCCCAAAACTTCCGCAAACAGGCCACGCGTTCCTCAGATGCGAATCGCCAGGGGCACCTGTGTAATAGCACAGTGCCGCCCCTGTGCCTATAAATTCACACTTACCGCGGTCATTATCTCCTTCTTCCACCCTCGCACGAACCCTAGCGCCACCGCTAGCTCTCGACGACGCCGGCGACGAAGCGCTTCGCTGCCGTAACCTCTCCGACGCCGTCCTCACGCCGACCGCGGACATCATTCTCTCCGCCGTCGCCGTAGGTGTCTTCCGTCGCCAAGTTAGGGCACGGAGGACTGAACTGCTCGGCATCATCTCTCACTTCCGTCTAGCAGTTCCAAGTGTGGTAAATAAAACTTCTTTTTACAGCCCCTTTTGATCTCATGGTTCTGTCACTTTCTACCATAAGAAGTTTATCTTCACACCAGTTAGATCTCTCAATCTGCATCTCATATAATGCCCAGTATATTCACTTGTGCTTCATGAAGTAGTTAGATTCCTCACTTGTACTGATCTGTGGGTTTGTACAAATCTGGAACCAACTTCTTATCTATGAGTGAATGTCTTCGCACAATGAGGTCAATGTCTTCTAAACTGATTAATCTTCAAAACCTTCTGAGAATGCATATGACCTCTTCCCCTTCCCTCGCACCTTAATGTTGTCACAGGTACATGTCCGTGGGAGAATCCTTCGGTTCTCATAGTCTGCATTCATTTGCAGAATTCCTACAGCATCACATAAATTCTCCTGAAGCCAGTTCCTGTTGGTCCAGCAAAAGAAAGCCTTTGAAGCCTTTGAAAGTTTTGAAGCCTTTCAAGTTAAAGTTTATGGCTTCAGAAGCAGCAGCAAGGAAGGGGGGCAGACAGCGACGTGAAGGAACGTCCAAAGATCTGCCTGAAGACCTGGCAGAAATGTATAAAACAGATCCTGAAGAGAATTATGGGCAGCGCAAGACCCGAATCCAATGGATTCGACGCTATTGGGATGAACAATGGTTCAAATACCGGTTCACTACCCAAGAGTATGCTAAGAAAAGTGCCATCAAAAGACCGTGGGGAGACGTCCTATACAAGAACCTTGTACCCAGGTCCAGAGATGAAGCTATTGCCCAAAGCTTCTATCCATGCATGGTTCGTGGGCCACAGCCTGATGATGCACATCCGTCGTCACTACTCTGGTGTCGTGACGACAATCTGTTCAAGCGCAACTTCCAGTTTGCCCAACAATCAACGAAGCAGAACAAGAAGAAATTTGGGTTAGACTTCAACCCTGGTCCCTCCGCACCAAGGGCAGATGGCACTCGCGACGCAGAACCCAATATCATCGGTCCGTATGCCAACCTTGAGGGCCTCATCACCCGCATCTTAGTCCAAGGGACTGCCGTGAATGACCCTCCAGCTGACTCTGAGTCTAATGAAGCTCCTGCTGTACCGAAGCCAAAGCAGTCGAAGAAGCCAAAAGCTTCAAAGCCAGCCCCTTCATCAAAAATCTCAAGGGCGAAGCCATTGGCAACTACACCTCCTGAAGACAGTGTGCAGTCTGAAGACGTATCCCGCGTCTCCAAGCCCCAGAAGGCCAAAGTGCCTCAGCCACACACCGGCAAAGAGCTCACAGCTGCTGCCATCCTGCGCAGCGAAGCCATAGATCTGTCAAGTGATGAAGATCTTGGAGATGACGCTCTAGAGCAGCTCATCAAGAGCAAAGAAGAAGCTGAAATCTTCACCAATTTGCCTCTCTTTGATGTCGCCATCATCCACAATTTCATCGACGAATGGTTTGCCTCACCAGACATCAGCTTCGAAGATCTACAGCTGCCCGTTGGCCTCAGCGTCGCATTCCAAGGCGCTATTGCTTCAGAACTTGCTATTGCCCAGCGCATAGTTAAACTGAATCAGAAAATTGATCATGAAAAGGCTCAGTTCAAGAAGCATATGGCCAAGCTCAGTGTGCAAGAAGTGAAGAGCTTCAAGACCATGTTGCATGAACTTAAGGAAAACTTTCTGAAGAAGCGCAAGGCACTTGGGCGTCCTGGCATCGACCCCAAGATGGCCGCAAAGAAAAAGAAGAAGACTGTTCCAGCTGAACCAGAGGCACCAAGGCAAGAAGCAGTTCCAATTGTCTTCCCAACTGCAACGACTGGCTCGAAGCCAAAGAGCCGGTCAACAGCTTCAGAGCTCAAGAAGACAAGAACTGCTGAGGCTGAAGCCCGGAAGCGGAAAAGCTCTGAAGCCTCTCCTACTGCCCTCAGCAAGAAGAAAAGAAAGACCAAGAAATCTCGGGCTGCTCCCATAGAGCCATTGATAGTTGAACCTATTTATATGGTTCACCCGAACGCAGAACGACAACTGACAGTTCATGAGCCTACTTCCACAGAGGCTCCTGAAGTTGAAGACATACCAGCAGTCGACCCCATCGCTGCTGAAGACATTGGTCATCAGGACAATGTACAAGATGATGCAGCCCTTCCTCAGTATGAACACAACGAACTCATCAGCATTGGTCGTCCTCTGACGCCAATTGCACAAGATGCGTCATGGGCGGATCGCCCTCAAGAGGAAGAAGACTTTGAGGCCCAGCCCATTCCAACCCCACAGGCATCGTCTGCATTCCGCAGGCTTCGCAGAGGTCCAAGGCCTCAAGTCTATGCTGAAGACATTCCGGCTGCATCAGCCGAAGACAATGAAGAAGTACCACAAGATCCTACTCCTCCGCTACACCATGAAGCAGTTCTCCGGGAGAACATGCCAAAGTCTGACCCTCTAGCTAGTGAAGTGGAGGCTGAAAATGTTGAGGCTGCCACAACCAACACTGAAGCCAATGTGGAGCCCTCCCCACCAAAAGCTTCAGCAGACAGCGAAGCTACTGATCCAGACACTTCTGTTCCTGAGTCTGCTGCAGGTCCTCAATTTGATTACCATGTAGAGCACAGGCCTCATGTCCAGAAGCCAGTCCCAAGGCTGCCAAGGTTCCCAGGTCCTACATCAGCACCTGGCTCCTTTGACACCAATAGCTTCAAGGCAGACAATACGTTCTTCAACAGCTCCAAGAACCCCTATTCAAGGGAAAGGATTTCATCAGATAGGTTCTGGAGCTATCCTCAGCGCAGCTACTATTCATGCATCCTATACAAACAAGGTCGCATCTTCCCGCACAAGCGCCTTGATGTTGAAGCCATTGCTGGTCTGCCCTGTCTAGAGGAAGCTTTGGATTGCTTTAAGCAAGTGGGTCTGCTGCAGTTTGTCACTGATGAAGAGCACTGGAATGAAGAGCTTCTGCTTCAGTTCTATGCCACCCTCCACATTAAAGGATACAACAGAGATCCGATGACTTGGGTCCTGGAGTGGATGACCGGAAATGTCCATCATGAAGCCAATGCATTTGATATCATTGAGCTCACCGGCCTGCCCACTCCTGGCGAATTCTTCGAGGAAGGCTATCAACTACATGCTGAAGCTATTGAGAGCATATTCCAGAGGCCTGAACCAAATATGAGTCAGATGCTCTCAATGATGAAGCCATTGCCCCACGATGCTCCTTATCCAACAGAGTTCTTCGTTGAAGACTTTGAGTTCCTGCCCAGGACCATATATCACATCATCCGGCGGACTCTCTAGCCCATTAAGGGACACTCTCCACATGCCAAGATTGAGGGTGCAATGAAGACTCTCATATTCTATATCCTTCATGGCAAATGCTTCAACGCATAGGATTTCTTCATACGCCAACTTGCAGCGTCAGGCTCAGATTTATTTGGTTTGAAGTTCTATGCTCCTTGGGTGATGAGGCTGATCAAACTGCACTCTGCAATCTCGTATCAGCCCTCAGCCCGAAACCATCGGATCTTCTTGCCAGATGTGGATACCTCTGCTGAAGCTATATATCCTGAGCCTGCCAAGCAACCTTTAAGTCTTCAGAATGCAGAACACCAGAGCTTCACTCAGAACGATGAAGGTGTTGCAACCATCTCCAGGGTGTATCCTTTGGCTGGCACTACACGTGCGCCACACCCTGCTTCAACTGAAGCCACTGATAGTGCACCTGCTTCAAGACCCAAGAAGCGCGCTCGTGTTCTCAATGACCGAGAGCTTCTTGTGGCCCTTCATCAAAAACAAGATAGGCATCACGACTGGCTAATGTGACAGATGAAAAGCCTCTTGGTGGATGTTAATCGTCTTCGAAATCTTGCCACCAAGAATGCTTTCGTCACTCATGAAACCTGTCGTCGTACATGGAAAGGGCTATCAATGATGTGTACTGAAGCTGAACTTGAAGAGGATGGCTTCACTGAGCGATTCAAGTTTGACAACACACCTCCTAGAAGTGCTGTGATGCGCAACACACCATCACTTGAAGACTCTGAGTTTTCTTCATCTGCTACCACAGTCACTGCCAGAATCATTGATGAAGAAGACAATGATACATCATCGCCACCTGCTTCAGCACCTCCAAGCTCTTCTGCTCCGCCAAACACCTCCAACGACCCTGCTGCTCCTGGGAACGAGTAGACACTCTATGTCTTCAAACCTTTTTGGTCCTTGCTGTCAAAAGGGGGAGAAGCATATGGGTTGATAGTCTTCAAGCGGGTCCATATGGGCGGGTGCTTTATGTTTTGCTATATTTTGCTTCGTGCTTACAACTCTCGTTTTTGCTTCATTTGGTTCTTTGAGTTGTAACACTAAAACTCGATGGTCGTCTGCTACTTGTTTTGCCACCCTGTTTTGCGACGATAAATTCCGCATGTGCGACGATAAATTCCGCACTTATCTCATTTTGCAGACGTCCATTTTCCATTATGCATGTCATTATCTTCAGATATCTTCACATGCATAGTGGATTGTCATCATAAGCTGAAGTGGATCTCCACAAGTACAACCTGCCATGTGCATTTGCATTCCTAAAGCAAATTAACTTGTATGCACATCTTCAGGGGGAGCCCTTGCAACTTATGAAGACAATTCCTTATCCTTTACAATTTCACACACTATATTCCCCGTTGAAAACTTCAACTAGTTTGTCATCAATCACCAAAAAGGGGGACATTGTAAGTGCATCTAGTGCCACCCCTAGTTGGTTTTGGAGTATTGACGACAAACCTAGTTGAGGGACTAATGTGTTTGTAAGAATTGCAGGATAACACAGGTAGAAGTCCCTCATTGATTCGGTTTTACTACCAGAGATGATCCCTAAAAATGTATGAAGACATTGAAGTCAAAGGTGGTATATGAAGATATTCACATTGAAGACTATGACAAAAGAAGACACGTTATGAAGCCTATGGAGCTCGAAGACTTAGATCTTTCGTAGTTCCTTTTTCTTTTGTGTTGAGTCATAGGAACCACCGTACTGTTAAGTGGGGTCCAGGAGAACCAGTTAGAATGACTGAAGTGATGCCCAAACTAAACACCTATGTCTTCGAGTGAAGACAATGAGAGAGAATCTTGTCCAGAGCCGGACAAGTCAGCTTTGCTTGTAGCCCAAGTAAAGTTGCCATGAGAGTTTGAAATCTGACCGTTGAGACACTTGTCAATTCCTTAGTGACCCAGGGTCATTTCGGACAAATCAGGTCGGGTTGCCAAGTGGCTATAAATAGCCCACCCCCTACAACCATAATCGGTTGGCTGCTCAGATTTCAGTGCACGGCTTTTGTCGTTTCAGAGCAACCCACCTCGAAGCCTTTGAGAGAAAATTCCTAGTGAGGAGAAAAGCCCTAACCACCCAGAGCCAGAGAACATTGGGCATCACTTAAGTCTTCTTGTCTGTGTGATCTGAACACTTATTACATTTGAGGACTTTGAATCCTCCAGACGGTTAGGCGTCGCGTTTAGAGCATCGAAGAGACATTGTGGATTGCCAGTGAACGAAGTCTGTGAAGGTTTGGGAGTCTACCTTGAAGACTTACCAGAGTGATTGGGCGAGGACTAAGTGACCTTAGCTCAAGGAGAATACGGTGAGGACTTGGTGTCCTGAGCTGCGTGTTCAGGACTGGGTGTCCGGGACTATGTGTCCTAAGGTTTAAATACCTAGCCGCTCCAACCATACGTAGAGTTGTCACAGCAACTGGAACTGGTCCAACACATCATTGTCTTCAACAAGTCACTGGTTTCATCTTCACTTCCTTTTTATTACTGTTACTCATTGTGAAGCCAGTGCATGCTTGCTATACCTTTTGTCTTCACAACATAACTGTTTGATTTGTTTGGCTTCATAACTTCTTCCTACCTGATCCTTATTACATTGCAGCTACTTGTCATTGTACTTTCACTCTATTCAATACTTGACCATGGCTTGCCTAGTGTAATCTAACTTCCACTGCATAGTGATAGGCTTATCTCTACTGTTTGTCTTCATAACTTCCACGTTTTGAAGACTTTCATAAAAATCGCCTATTCACCCCCCCTCTAGTGGATATAACGCACTTTCAAGGGGAGATGATGCGGAGCATCCCAAGGTCATCCCCATGGACCTACCATTGTCGCACCAAGTGTCTAGTGGACCCATGACACGAGCACGTGCATGAGCTCTCGAAACCAAGGTGACATCTGTCCCCTCACAAGTCCACTTCGATGCACATGAGACATGGCGACTACCTCAAACAGAGACATTGTGCATACTCAGGTATCAAGGAATTAGCCATGAACAAGCTTAGGAGCAAGAAGAATCAGAAGAGGAAGATGGACGTGAAGACGGAGAAGAAGAAGAGCTGCGGAAGAAGCCCCAGCCACCGGACGACTGGCTAGGCCCGGACGTCCGGCCCCTGAAGGTCACACCAGCCCAAGGAAACCAGGCCAACGCATGCTACAGTGGACGGATGTCCGACACCTCCCAGGCTACAGACGACTGAGCCCCTCCGGACGACCGACGCCATGCCAACAGAACAAAATCTATGGAAATCCGAGGAAGACCGGACGTCCGGCGCCACGGCAACATAGCCTAATCTACGGAAGTCCGAAGATCTATGGACATCCAGACCGTCCCGAGTGTATGGACGTCCGACGCCCACTGGACGTCCGACCCCTGGCTGTGTCCATTTTCGGGCCCGAGGCCCATGTACCCCCCTCATTTCGTCCCCATTTGCACTAAGACTATAAATAGACCTCTGATTCCTCCTAGCCAGGGTTAGCAAAGGGTTAGCTCATATTTTGTGTGAGATCTTTGCTCATCCACTTGGTTATGTTCTCCTCGGAGATCGTGCCTCCTCGGAGAAGATCCCCCAAGCGGATTCAAGACCCCTTCATGGGAAGAACCTCAAGACCTCCTCACGGAGAAGATCGTGCTACTTGTATCGTCCTTAGTTGACCATGGATCATGTATCTCTTATGTGTTTGAGGATCTAGCATATGTGTGACTATTTCTTGCTGGTTTTAGTGTTTCCCCTCATGTTCATCGCGGTATCCGCTCCTTTCGTGAAAGATCGGCCACTAGGGTTCTACCCAACATCACTATATATTGCACACACCTTCATCCGGCTGCCCGTTTCTTTTGTTCCTCCTCATCGTAAACAGTTAATTGAGATGAACCATATGCTCTGCATCACACACGCAACTAAAATCTGAACCATGTTTGATGCCCTCCATCGCAAACGTTTTGCCGCTTTTTTGACAGTTTTTTACATCACCATTTGCGATTATGGCATCGCACACAGTTTCGTCGAAGGGTCTCTGATCGTAGTGTCGCGTTAGCAGCATCTTGCAGTAGTGGGTCTAGCTAATATGCGAGTGTGTTCCATGAATGGATCAATGACTGAGCATAATGGGCTAGGGATAAGTTGCTTTAGTGTTGGTATTTTGAAAGACATGGTTGCTTGTTGATATGCTTGAGTATTGAAATCTTGATGTCAAAACTAGACTATTGCTTTGAACCATATAAAAGTTCAAATGTCCATGCTATAAAGAAAAGAATATATGACGAACATGTTAGGAAGCATTCCACATCAAAAATTCTGTTTTTATCAACCTACTCGAGGACGAGCAGGAGTTAAGCTTGGGGATGCTGATATGTCTCCAGAGTATCTATAATTTTTGATTGTTCCATGCTGTTATATTATCATTCTTGGATGTTTTACAATAATTTTACAATCGTTTAGTATAATTTTTTGGGGCTAACCTATTGACATAGTGCCAAGTGCCAGTTGCTATTTTTTGCTTATTTTTTACATCGCAGAAAATCAATATCAAACAGAGTCCAAATGCAGCGAAACTTTTTGTGGATTTTTTGGACCAGAAGACACCAGATGGGCCAGAGAAGCACCTGGGGGTGCCCCGAGGGGGCACAACCCACCAGGGCGTGCCTGGGCCCCTAGGTGCGCCCAGGTGGGTTGTTCCCACCTCGGTGGCCTCCCACACCTCCTATTTGCTCTATAAATACCCCAATATTCTTGAAACCCTAGGGGATTCGACGAAAATCAATTCCAGCCGGCGCAAGTTCCAGAGACCACAGATCCAATCTAGACACCACTACTGAGGGGTTCATCATCCTCATTGGTGCCTCTCCAATGATGCGTGAGTAGATCATTGTAGACCTACAGACCCATAGTTAGTAGCTAGATGGCTTTCTCCCTCTCTCTCTCTTTCGATTCTCAATACAATGGTCTCTTGGAGATCAATTTGATGTAACTCTTTGTGCAATGTGTTTGTTGGGATCCGATGAACTTTGAGTTTATGATTAGATCTATGTTTTTATCCATGAAAGTTATTTGTGTTCTTTGATCTCTTATATGCATGATTACTTATAGCCTCGTATTTCTGCGTCGAATCTTTGGTTTAGTTAGGCCGACGAGATCGATTTTTCTTGGCATGGGAAGAGGTGCTTTGTGATGGGTTCGACCTTACGGTGCTTGATCCCAGTGACAGAAGGGGATCCGACACGTATGTATCGTTGCTATTAAGGATAACAAGATGGGGTCTATTTCCACATAAATAGATCTTGTCTACATCATGTCATCGTTCTTATTGCATTACTCCCTCTCTCCATGAACTTATACACTAGATGCATGTTTGATAGCGGTCGATGTGTGGAGTAATAGTAGTAGATGCAGGCTAGAGTCGGTCTACTAATCTTGGACGTGATGCCTATAGAATAATCATTGCCTGGATATCGTCATGATTATTTGAAGTTCTATCAATTGCCCAATAGTAATTTGTTCACCCACCGTATGCTATTTTTCTCGAGAGAAGCCACTAGTGAAATCTATGGCCCTGGGTCTCTTCTTTATCATATTTGCCTTCGTGAGCTATTTTTATTTGCTTTTATTTTCAGATCTATTAATCCAAAAATACAACAATACCTTGCTGCAATTTTTATTTATTTATTTTGTCTCGCGTTCTGGCGAGATCTATTTATCCAACCTACTACAATTTTTCCTATCGTTTTTCCTGTGATGGATTGACAACCCCTCTCTTACATCGGGTTGCAAATATTTGTTGTTTGTGTACAGGAGCTGTTTACGTGGTGTGCGTGGTTCTCCTACTGGTTCGATAATCTTGATCTCATCACTGAGGGAAATACCTACCGTAGCTGTGCTGCATCATCCCGTCCTCTTTGGGGAAATACCGACGTAGTTCAAGCCGCATCAGGAATCACTTCCGGTAACTAGGCAATCCGGCGTTTAGGTACGAACAGACAAAAATGTGCATGGAGAGTTATGTTATATTACTTTTTAACGTAAGAAACATCTTCTGAAGAAAATAATTCCTCCATGGGTTACTTTCTTCAGTTTTCGTCATGCTAGTGTAGACATTTGTATCGAAGGTCCGAGGTATGGAAATAATCGATACGGGGGCCGAATCCCCAAGCGATGGTGATGAACACCGATAGTATTATAGTTTTTCCTCTTTGCCAACCCATTGTGTTCTTAAGAACGCTAGCTTTTGGGTTCGCCCGTCTGAGGTACGTACACGGATGACCCGGTCTTAACAATCACAGAGGTGCTCCCTGTACCCCCTAGTCGAATGATCGGGAACATAGGGGATAAGCACAAGAGCCAGGCAACCCAACTTGGCAAAAAGCTTAAGTCAAATCGGTGCATATAATGGCGGGAGAGGTATCCGTGAGGTGCAAACACGACATAGACGATTACATGCATCGAAATATATTGATTGGGTGCTTTAAAGGAGCGACCAGGTAAAATGTGGGTGTTACATTGAAGAATAGGGCCTGAACAAAATTAGGTTTATCTGAACTGGGCCCGAGAGATTGAAATTCTCCAGAAAATAATAAGGGAAATTTACAGTGAGAAAAGCGGTAGTGTAATGACGTGGGCATGTCTAGCCGTAGAAACGTCGGAGTCGGGCTATGTTCCAGGGGTTTGGTTCAAGGCGGTTGTCTGCTGGGTTGTGAAGATGATATGCTCCTCCTGTTAGCACTTCATCGATAACAAAAGGGCCCTTCCATTCAGGTGAGAGCTTGTTCTTTTGCTTCTCTAGGAGGCGGAGGATGAGTTTTCCAATGTTATATGCATTCGCATGAACTTTTCCCTGCTTTGGTAGCGTCGAGCCTGCTACTGATAAAACATAAAACGAGCCCGGGTGACATCCCGTTCCTCCTCCAGGGCATCTAGGTCATGTTGTCGATCCAACTCGGCCTCTTGTTCCTCATACATGCACACTCGAGGTGAGTCATGAATAACGTCGCAAGGTAGGACTGCTTTGGCATCGTACAGCATGAAAAAAGGGGTATATCCTGCTGTTCGGTTGGTGGTAGTACGCAATCCCCAAAGCATGGAGTCTAGCTCCTCCACCCATTGACAATCGGATTGTTTCAAGGAACGGACTAGGCGAGGCTTGATGCTGCTCATGATTAGTCCATTGGCGCATTCAACTTGTCTGTTGGTCTGCGGGTGGTACACCGAAGCATAGTCGAGCTTAATGCCCGTGGTAGCGCACCCGTACTTTACTTCCTCGGCCATGAAATTCGTGATGATACTATGAGGGACACCGTAACGGTGTACTACACCAGATATAAAGTCGATAACTGGTCTGGACTTTGCTGAGGTTACTAGCTTTGCTTCAATCCATTTAGTGAATTTGTCGACCATGACCTGCAGGTATTTTTTTTTCTTGGTTCCCCCTTTAATTGGTCCAACCATGTCCAGTCCCTAGACTGCGAAAGGCCAGGTGATTGGTATAGCACGAAGAGCCGTGGGGGGCATGTGGCTTTGATTAGAAAAAAGATGGCATCCAACACAACATTGGACTAAAGTGCGGGCATGGGCAGTGGGCCAGAAAAACCTTGCTCGAAAAGCCTTGCTTACTAGGGCCCGAGCTGCCGCATGGTGGCCGCCCATACCAACGTGAACTTCGGCCAAAAGTCGCTGCTCCTCTCTTTACGATATGCATCGTTGCAGGACCCCGATAGTGCTTTTCTTATATAGCTCGCCCTCGTTGACCTTATAGGCCTTGGAGCGTCGGATTATGCGCCGTGCCTCGGTCAGATCGTCAGGGAGTTCAAGCCTCTGGAGTTAGGTGAGGAACGACTCTGTCCATGGCGTGATTATGGCCAGGACCTGTGAGCCGAAGTGGTTTCGTTGATTCTCAAACCGCAAATGATATCATCGTCCGGCTCGATAGCCAGAGGGACGATTTGCTCAAGCCCGCTGATCGCCGCGTCCTGGTCTCCATTCCGCCACACCATGGACGACTTGAAGAGCCACTCAAGAAAGGTGTTTTTAGGGACAAGGTCATGTTTAGCGCCCATGCGGGAGAGTATTTCCTCCTCTTGGTTACTGTCTCTAGAGACGTGAAATTCTAACCCTTCAAACTAGGTTGAAATACGTAAGATTGCATTCCGGCATGCCTCCATTTTTGGTTCCTTGGTGTCGAACTCGCCGTTAACTTGGGAGATGGCAAGGTTGGAGTCCCCTCTCACCTCGAGCCTTCGGACACCTATTTAGGTTGCCATCCAAAGACCAAGCAACAAGGCTTCGTATTTGGCCGCGTTGTTAGAGTCCGTGTACAAGATCTGTAGTACGTACCCAGCATTGGGGAACGTAGCATGCAATTTAAAAAAATCCTACGCTCACGCAAGATCTATCTAGGAGATGCATAAAAATGAGAGGGGGAGAGTGTGCCTACGTACTCTTGTAGACCGAAAGCGAAAGCGTTTGACAAGGTGGTTGATGTAGTCGAACTTCTTCTCGTTCTAACTGATCAAGCACCGAATGTACGACACCTCCGAGTTCTGCACACGTTCAGCTCAATGACGTCCCTCGAACTCTTGATCTGTCAAAGTGTCGAGGGCGAGTTCTGTCAACACGACGGTGTGGTGACGGTGATGGTGAAGTGATCTGCGCAGGGCTTCGCCGAAGCACTATGTGAATATGACCGGAGGCATAAACTGTGGAGGGGGGCGCCGCACACGGCTAGCAACAGTTGATGTGTGTTCTAGCAGTGCCTCTCCTCATATATATAGGTTGGAGGGGAGGAGAGGCAGCCAAGGGGGTGCCCCAAGTAGGAGGAATCCTACTTGGGCACCTCCCAATTCGTCCTTCCTCCCTTCCATATTCATCCGGAGGGGGAAGGAAGGAGGAGGGAGGAGAGAAGGAAGGGGGAGGCTGAATTGCTCCCCATCCTTTCTCTCGTCCCCTCCTTCCTTCCCCCTTATTTTGGCCTACATGGGGAGCACCATCCCCCTAGGGGTTGGTCTGTCCCCTTCTTGTCCCATTAGGCCCATGTAGTTGCCGGGGGGATGTCCGGAACCCCTTCCGGTGACCCGATATGTACCCGGTACTCTCGGAACACTTCCGGTGTCTGAATATCATCATCCAATATATGAATCTTTACCTCTCGACCATTTCGAGACTCCTCTTCATTTCCATGATCTCATACGGGACTCCAAACAATATTCGGTCACGAAATCACATAACTCATATAATACAAAATCGTCATTGAACGTTAAGTGTGCGGACCCGATGGGTTCGAGAACTATGTACACATGACCAAGCCACCTCTCCAATCAATAACCAATAGCAGAACCTGGATGCTCATATTGGTTCCCACATATTCTACGAAGATCTTTATCGGTCGTACCGTAATGACAGCATACGTTATTCCCTTTGTCATCGGTATGTTACTTGCTCGAGATTTGATCGTCAGTATCTTCATACCTAGTTCAATCTCGTTACCGGTAAGTCTCTTTAATCGTTCTGTAATACATCATCCCTTAACTAACTCATTAGTCACATTGCTTGCAAGGCTTATTATGATGTGCATTATCGAGAGGGCCCAGAGATACCTCTCCGATACTCGGAGTGACAAATCCTAATCTCGATCCATGCCAACCCAACAAATACCTTCGGCGATACCTATAGAGCATCTTTATAATCACCCAGTTATGCTGTGATGTTTGATAGCACACAAGGTACTCCTTCGGTATCTGGGAGTTGCATAATCTCATAGTCAAAGGAATATGTATATGACATGAAGAAATCAATAGCAATAAAACTGAACGATCAATATGTAAGCTAACAAATGGGTCTTGTCCATCACATCATTCTCCTAATGATGTGATCCCATTCATCAAATGACAACACATGTCTACGGTTAGGAAACTTAACCATCTTTGATTAACGAGCTAGTCTAGGAGAGGCTTACTAGGGACATGGTGTTTTGTCTATGTATCCACACATGTATCAAGTTTCCGGTTAATACAATTCTAGCATGAATAATAAACATTTATCATGATATAAGGAAATATAAAATAACAACTTTATTATTGCCTCTAGGACATATTTCCTTCAGTCTCCCACTTGCACTAGAGTCAATAATCTAGTTCACATCCCCATGTGACCAACACCCAAAGGGTTTACTAGAGTAAATAATCTAGTTCACATCGCCATGTGATTAGCACCCAAAGAGTACTAAGGTGTGATCATGTTTTGCTTGTGAGAGAAGTTTACTCAACGGGTCTGCCACATTCAGATCCGTATGTATTTTGAAAATTTCTATGTATACAATGCCCCGCATGGAGCTACTCTAACTGATTGCTCCCACTTTAAATATGTATCTAGATTCAGACTCAGTTATCTGGATCGGTGTAAAAGCTTTGCCGACGTAACTCCTTACGACGAACTATTTATCACCTCCATAACCGAGAAATATTTTCTTAGTCCTCCAAGGATAATTTTGACCGTTGTCCAATGATCTACTCCTAGATCACTATTGTATCCCCTTGCCAAACTCATGGCAAGGTATACAATAGGTTTGGTACATAATGTGGCATAATTTATATAACCTATGGCTGAGGCATAGGGAATGACTTTCATTCTCTCTCTATCTTCTCCCATGGTCGGGTATTGAGTCTTACTCAACTTCACAACTTGCAACACAGACAAGAGTCCTTTCTATGACTAATCTATTTTAAACTTCTTCAAAAAAATTCTGCAATATGTGCTTTGTGAAATTCCTATTAAGGGTCTCGATCTATCCCTATAGATCTTGATGCCCAATATTTAAGTAGCTTCACCGAGGACTTTGCATTAAAAAATTCTTATTCAAGTATCCTTTTATGCCATCCATAAATTCTATATCATTTCTGATCAATAATATGTCATCCACATATACTATCAGAAATGCTACAGAGCTCCCACTCACATGTAAATACAGGCTTTACCATAAATCTATATAAAACCATATGCTTTGATCACATTATCAAAGCGTATACTCCAGCTCCGAGATGCTTGCACCAGTCCTAAATGGATCGCTGGAGCTTGCACACTTTGTTAGCACCTTTAGGATCGAGAAAACCTTCTGGCTGCATCATATAAAACTCTTCTTTGAGAAATCCATTAAGGAATGCAGTTTTGACGTCCATTTGCTACATTTCATAATCATAAAATGCGGCAATTGCTAACATCATTCGGACAGACTTAAGCATCGCTACGGGTGAGAAGGTCTCATCGTAGTCAACTACTTGAACTTGTCGACAACCTTTCACAACAAGTCAAGCTTTGAAGAAAGTAACATTACCATCAGCGTGAGTCTTCTTCTTGAAGATCCATTTATTCTCTATGGCTCGCCGACCACCGGGCAAGTCAACCGAAGTCCACACCTTGTTCTCATACATGGATCCCATCTCAGATTTCATGGTCTCAAGCCATTTATCGAAATCTGTGATCATCATCGCTTCCTCATAGTTCGTAGGTTCGTCATGTTCTAGTAACATGACTTCCAGGACCGGATTACCATACCACTCAGGTGCGGAATGTGTTCTGGGTAACCTACGAGGTTCAGTAGTAACTTGAGCTGAAGTTTCATGATCAGTATCATTAGCTTCCTCCCTAGTTGGTGTAGGCATCACTGGAACTGATTTCTACGATAAGCTACTTTCCAATTCGAGAGAAGGTACAATTACCTCATCAAGTTCTACTTTCCTCCCACTCACTTCTTTCGAGAGAAACTCCTTGTCTAGAAAGGATCCATTCTTAGCAACAAAGATCTTGATTTCGGGTCTATGATAGAAGGTGTACCCCAACAGTTTCTTATGGGTATCCTATGAAGACGCACTTCTCTAATTATATGCATCGCAACCCCAAACTTTAAGAAATGACAGCTTAGGTTTCTTGCCAAACCACAGTTCATATGATGTCGTCTCAATGGATTCCGATGGTGCCCTATTTAACATGAATGCAACTGTCTCTAATGCATAACCCTAAAATGATAGTGGTAAATCGGTAAGAGCCATCATAGTTCGCACCATATCTAATAAAGTACGGTTACGACGTTCGGACACACCATTACACTTTGGTGTTCCAGGTGGCGTGAGTTGTGAAACCGTTCCACATTGTTTTAAATGAAGACCAAACTCGTAACTCAAATATTCGCCTCCGCGAACAGATCGTAGAAACATTATGTCGTTGTTACAATGATTCTCCACTTCACTCTGAAATTCTTTGAACCTTTCAAATGTCTCAGACTTGTGTTTCATTAAGTAGATATACCCATATCTGCTCAAATCATCTATGAAGGGCAGGAAATAACGATACCTGATGTCTACTATGCAACTTTATTCTTGTAGACTCGTGTTGGGCCCTCAAGCACAGAGTTTTGTAGGACAGTAGCAATTTTTCCTCAAGTGGATGACCTAAGGTTTATCAATCCGTGGGAGGTGTAGGATGAAGATGGTCTCTCTCAAACAACCCTGCAACCAAATACAAGAAATCTCTTGTGTCCCCAACACACCCAATACAATGGCAAATTGTATAGGTGCACTAGGTCAGTGAAGAGATGGTGATAAAAGTGTATATTGATGGTAGAAATATATTTTCACAATCTGAATAAATAAAAACAGCAAGGTAGCAAATAGTAAACGGGCACAAAAACGGTATTGCAATGTTTCAAAATGAGGCCTAGGGTCCATACTTCGCTAGTGCAATCTCTCAACAATGCTAATATAATTGGATCATATAACCATCCCTCAAAGTGCAATGAAGAATCACTCCAAAGTTCCTATCAAGCGGATAACATAAGGCAGAATTTTTTGTAGGGTACGAAACCACCTCAAAGTTATTCTTTCAGATACATCTATCCTAGAGTTCGTAATAAAATAACACGAAGCTATTCTATCCGATCGATCTAACCAAGAGTTCGCACTAAAATAACACCGAAGCAAATTCAGATTCATAATATTCAATCCAACACAAAGAACTTCAAAGAGTGCCCCAAGATTTCTACTGGAGAAACAAAGACAAGAATGTGCATTAACCCCTATGCATAGATTACCCCAATGTCACCTCGGGAATCTGCAGGTTGAGTGCCAAAACATATATCAAGTTAATCATTATGATACCCCATTGTCACCACGGCTATTCAATTGCAAGACATATATCAACTGTTATCAAATCCATAAAAGTATTCAATCCGATAACAACGAAAGCTCAAAGGGAAAAACTCAATTCATCACAACAAGATAGAGAGGGGAAAACACCATATGATCCGACTATATTAACAAAGCCCACGATACATCAAGATCGTGACATCTCAAGAACACGAGAGAGAGAGAGATTAAACACATAGCTACTGGTACAAACCCTAAGCCCCGAGGGTGGACTACTCCCTCCGCATCATGGTGGCCACCGGGATGATGAGGATGGCCACCGGAGATGATTCCCCCCCTCCGGCAGGGTGCCAGAAAGGGGTCTAGATTGGTTTTCGGTGGCTACAGAGCCTTGCAGAGGCGGAACTTCTGATCTAGGTTAACCATGAGGGTTTTTGGAATATTTGTAAATTTATAGGGTAAAGAGGGGGTGCAGGAGGCCACCAAGGTGGGCACAACCCACCTGGGCGCGCCTGGGCCCCCAGGCGCCCCCTGGTGGGTTATGCCCCCCTCGGGGCACCCCCAGGTGCTGATCTGGCCCATTGGTGGTCTTCTGGTCCATAAAAAATCCACAAAAAGTTTCACGGTGTTTGAACTTCGTTTGATATTGATTTCCTGCAATGTAGAAAACAAGCAAAAAACAACAACTGGAACTGGGCACTGGGTCAATAAGTTAGTCCCAAAAAATGATATACAGTTGTTATAAAATGACTGTAAAACATCCAAGAATGATAATATAGCGACATGAATACTTCATAAATTATAGATACGTTGGAGACGTATCATCATCCCGAAGCTTAATTTCTACTCGTCCTCGAGTAGGTAAATGATAAAAGAAATAATTTATGAAGTGTGAATGCTAGAAGAGTGCACAAGTTTGATGAATGACAATTTCAATCACTTTTCCTAGCTCATGACAACAATTCTTTTCTCATAAATTTTCTCATGTTAAAGTAGCAACCAATTCACATGTTAAGGTTCAAACAATGAATTCTCTTCAAACTCAACAACCTATGTTCTCAGTCACCAAGCAATTGCAATTCAACTTATCAATAGAGTTTAAGTAAGAGCTCCACATACTAAACCATCGTATAGTCTTCTATGATTGCTAACACTCACCACATACACATGAGAAAAACATTTCAACCAGACACATAGAAAGATAGGGGCTTATTGTTTTGCCTCCCAAGGTATTCACCTCAAGGGTGATGTCAAACAATAATAACTCATGCTACCCATATCCAACTGGATATATGTGCCTAGATCTTTCCTCACCACATGATGCTTGCCAAAGGATAAAAATAGAAAGGAATAGAGAGAAAAACTTTGAATCTTGCATGAAAGTAAATACATAAAAGTAAAATATAGGCCCTTCGCAGAGGGAGGTAGAGGTTGTGATGTGCTTATTTGTTTCTATGCTCAACCCCTTAGTGCAAAAGAATGTCACGTTGTATTGCCCCTTATGATAGCAACCTTTATTACGCAGTCTATCGCTTTTATTCTTTGCCATCACAAGTTCGTATAACGCTCAATTTTCTATTACACTAAATGATCTAACACTTTTAGAAGCAATTTTTATTGCCTTATTGCACCGATGACAACTTACATGAAGGATCTTGCTCAATCCTTAGGTAGGTATGGTGGACTCTTGAAGATAAGATTTGGTTTTAAGGTTTTTTTGGATGCACAAGTAGTATCTCTACTTGGTGCGGAATTTTTGGCTAGCAAAGATGGGGGGCAAGCACCACATGTTGAAGGATCTATGACAATATAACTTCTATGTGAATATGAACAAACATAAACCATTACGTTGTCTTCCTTGTCCAACGTCAACAATTTTGGCATATAAACAATCACAAAAGATTTCCATGATAGTGCATTTGTATGTGAAAGTTCTCTTCCTTATACTAATTATTCGTGAATTGCTTGTATGACCAATATTGTGATTGTCAAGCCTCAAAAGATTTCACTTTCTAAACACAATGTGAAGTTACCACTAGGCATGATATGATTTCAACTTCATGACATTCAATTTATTCAACAATTTACTCATAGGATATAAGTGAAGCACAAGAGTAAATGAGAAGCTACTCCAAAAAGATATAAATGAAGATCATGAGATTAATATTCCTTTCTTTCAAATTAATTTAAGTGAAGCAAGAGAGAATTTCTTCAAAAATACTAAAGCACACCGTGCTCAAAAAGATATAAGTGAATCACTAGAGCAATTCCAAAGAAAAGAGCTTCGTTGACAGGATGTGAATGCCGCTTACCTAGCCTCCCTAGCAACTATTTGAGGACTCTATTTTATTTAAAAACTTTCATATCTAAGTATTTTATTGAAACAGCAAGCAAAATGAAAATAAAATGACATTCTAAGAATAGCACAACTCATGTGAAGAAGCAAAAACTTAGGCTCAACCGATACCAACCGATAATTGTTGAAGAGGAAAGGTGGGATGCCTATCGGGGCATACCCATGCTTAGATGCTTGAGACTTCTTGAAATATTATCTTGGCGTGCCTTGGGCATCCCCAAGCTTGAGCTTTTGTTTCTCCTTAATTCTTCTCATATCACGGTTTTCCTAAATCTCAAAAGCTTCATACAGACAAAACTCAACAAGAACTCGTGAGATAAGTTAGTATAAACTAATGCAAAAACCTTATCATTATCTACTGTAGAAAATCACTAAAATTATTATTCAACATTGCATACTAAATTCCTCTGCATATTTAATACTCCTATCCTCAAATAGACTCATTAAACAAGCAAACATATGCAAACAATGCAAAAATAACAGCAATCTGCCAAAACAGTATAGTATGTAAAGAATGCAAGAGTATCAATACTTCCCTAACTCCAAAAGTTATGAAAATTTGCGACACGGTAGAAAATTTATCAGAGCTCATTTTTCAAAAAGTTCCAACATTTTATCACATTCTGGCTTTTCTAGGGAATTTTTCCAACAACGGTAAATTTCTATTTTCAAACAGCAACATGTATACTTGCAAAATAAGCATGGCAAAGGCTATCATTGCCACTTTTATTGAAATAAAAGATGAAAAATATTATTATAAATAACAGAAAGAAAATCCTAACAAAATAAAATGATGCTCCAAGTAAAACTCATATCATGTGACGAATGAAAACACAGCTCCAAGTGAGGTTACCGATATGTTGGAGATGAAAGAGGGGATGCCTTCCGGGCATCCCCAAGCTTAGTTGCCTGGATCTTCCTTGAATATTACCTTGGGGTGCATTGGGCATCCCCAATCTTAGGTTCTTTCAATCCTTATTCTCCTCATGTGGATATCTCACAAAAAACTTCAAAACTTCAATCACACAAAACTTAACAGAACTTCGTGGGATAGGTTAGTATGATAAAGAGCAAACCATTTCACTTTGGTACTGTCAAAGACAAGATTCATATTTGTTTCCACACATTGACTACTGTAGCATACCATTTCTACAATTTGTATTGAGCAATATAAGCCATGGAAACTAGATAACAAGCAAACTATGCATTGAAAACAGAATCTGTCAAAAACATAACTGTAACATCCCAAATTTTCAATTTGGAATGTTATACATAGATCATTCTTGCATATCATATTTTATTGCATTTCGTCTCGCGATCCTTGAAATCCTAAGAAACTCAAGGACCCTCGGAGAGAGTTGGGGATTTCCCCGATTTTCAAAGTTGATTTTTATCAAATATTGAAACGAGGGCTTTTGGTTGTAATTATTTTTCCCTCCAAAAATATTTCATATTAAAGTATATGAGAGGAGATAATATGACTTCTCCAAAATAATTGAAATATTGGAGGAAAAATATTAAAATCAAATATTTGTTTTTATTTGGATTTTATTGAAATTTTGTTTGCATTAGAAAAGTTGCATGTTTTCAAAATTGCATTTTAGGGCCAAGAAAATGTTCATCTCGTTCTAAATATTTTATTTAGACGGTGAAATTTTGTTTTTTCATTTTTAGATTTTCATTTTATTTTCTAGGATTTTTTTCTATTCGGCGGAATTTTTTTAAAAAAAATCTTCGGGCGCCGACTGGGCCGAAACCCAGCCGGGCCGGCCCATGTTCCCTGCCGCCTCGTCCCGCGCCAGGACAGCGCCGCCGCCGCCGCTGTCGTGGTTCTAAGTCTGACAGTAATGTAGGGGGTATGTATGGAGAGGCAAGATCTTAGCTATGGAGTAGTTGTAAGCACACGAGGTTTACGAGTTCAGGCCCTTCTCGGAGGAAGTAATAGCCCTACGTCTCGTAGCCCGGAGGCGGTCGACTGGATTATGCGTGTATGAATTACAGGGGTGCGAACCCTTTACACTGAGGAGGGGGGTGGCTTATATAGAGTTCGCCAAACCCCTCCGGCCCTAAGTTATGCAGGGTTTCAAATACATTAAGGCCGGGCGTTACTGGTAACGCCACTAATAAAGTGCTATGATGACCATAAAAGCTACTTAATGACCGACCGTTAGCGTGCGGAGTGACTTTAGGTCTCCTGGCCGTCGAGTGGCTGGATCTTGGTCGAGTGATTGCTTCTTGGTCGAGTGTCTTCGAGTCTGTCGAGTGGAACACCTCCAAGTCGATTGAAAGGTGATTTCTTCTAGAGATGTCCTTGGGTAGGGCAGTTGGGACAGGTCCATGACCCTACCCTAGGTACATAGCTTCATCATTAGCCCCCGAATGGATCGAGGTTTGAGTGGGGAAGGAGTTGAGAACTTCTCCGACTCATTTTTCATGCCATGAGCATATCTTGTTTCGGATCAATGAACCTGAGTGAAGACAACAACTTCCTTTTCAGTTGCCTTGACCCATTCTTAGTTTTTTGTCGAGTGAGTTTCTTTACTTGAAAAGCTCCGAGTGATGGTGTGGAGGAGATCTTCCGTCTGACAAGTTGTTCTGCTGCCCGCAGATTTCGCAGGATTCGAATTTTGGGAAGCGCGCGGGACGGGGGAGGCCGCAGTAATTGGATGGGATAGGGCGGAGCCTCCTCGATCTCCGCGCCATCTTTTTCGCCACGTGTCGTGCGCGTGATTGTTACGGGATTTGACAGGACCGTCCGGGCCTACCAGTCAGCCACTCGGAAGCGACCTCATATAAGGCATCGGACCGGGGTTTCTTGAACAGTGCGTTCTCATTTCCTCTTATCCTCTTCAAACTTCTTCATCGCGCTCACTCTCGCCCCAGCGCCGCCGCTCCGTACGCGTCTTGCCGGCGACGATGGGGAAGGAGAAGACGGCGGCTCTGGAGCGGGCGAAGAAGGCGACGGCAAAGGCGAAGGGGAAGGCGACCAGTCGGGGTTGATCTTCCTCGCGAGCTGGCCTATCGAAGGGCTGGATCCAGGGTGACTGGATCCGCTCGACGATCCGCCAAGAAGACCTTGGCGACCTAGCCGACGGAGGGCTGATCCCCCATGGATCGGCGCACCTTTTGGGGAAGGAATCTGAGCCACAACCTCGGGAGGGTGAGCGCGTTCTCCTTGCCACCCACGTCGACCGTGGATTTTCCTTGCCTCCTCACCCTTTCTTTCGGGGATTTCTGAATTTCTTTGGGGCACAACTCCACCACTTCACTCCCAACACAATCGTGTATCTCGCTGCTTTCGTGTCTTTGTGCGAGAATTTCTTGGGTTGTCGGCCTCACTGGGGTCTTTTCAAGCACATTTTCACCTGTCATTCTCAGACGGTGAAAAAGGCCAATCCGAGTGACGAGAGAACACAAGTGATTCAGATGTGCAGGGGTCTTGGTGTTCAGATGAGAGGGGAAAGTTCCTTACCAGCCATGATTCTTCCCGACTCGGTTCGCGGATGGCAGTCGACCTGTTTTTACTGCAAAGACAAGTCGACGCCAGGGCAGTCGACTGGCCTCCCTCCTTTTACCATGGACCAAGTGAGGAAACCCTCCTCTTTGAAGGTGCTCCCGGAGGAGAAGGCGCATGTTAGGGTGCTGGTCGAACGAGTGGTCCAGCTTATCCGTGACGGGGTCACCGGTATGGATCTCTTGGAGGTTTTCCTTCAGCGGCGCATCTAGCCTCTTCAAGCCCGAGACCATCCGATGTGGATGTATTCGGGTCTTGATGACACCACTCGGATTTACCCGGAGGAGGTCGATGACGACACACTGGAGAAGTGGCTGTCGGGCATCACCAGAAACAAGGACAACCCCAGGGGAGCCAGGAGAGTTCCTCCATTCGACCAGTCCCATGAACCAGAAAAGGTCCAATTCTGAGCTTTTGATTGTAATCTGAATTCACTCGCGCAGCTGTTTATACTGCATCGACTGACTTTATT